>NW_026057577.1:97176287-97288787 GCF_023721935.1 Panthera uncia
AGAGAGAGAGAGAGAGAGAGTGAGAGAGAGAGAATCCCAAGTAGGCTCCACACTGTCAGTGCAGAGCCCAACTTGGGGCTCAAACTCACAAACCATGACATCATGATTTGAACCGAAATCAAGAGTCTGAAGCTTAACTGACTAAGACATCCAGGTGCCGTAGCATAATGTGAATTTAAAAATGGAATGCTAAAGAAAAGCAAATACTTAACTAAATCAAGTTACATAATGTTTACATTTCAGGCATCTATCAACAGATCAGGCGGAAACCAGGAGTTGACAGAAAGATGCATAGAACCACCCAAATTTATGGATGCTGTATTTCCTTGGTGACTGCTATTTGTTGTATTCTATTCTGGGATTGAGTGATGTTCGAGTAGTTTGAGATTAAAAGAAGTCTTCTAAAGCTACCCTGTATTTTTCTTCCTTATAACCTTTAAAACTGGAAGAAAACAACACAGAGACAATGGCAGAGAATTTCACATAATGACTCATTTGTGTGTTAATTCTAAAGCATCATGGTGCCATAACCTTAACAAATAACATATTAGTAACTCACTTCTTAGTTGTTCTAATTTAGAGAGTTCTTGGAACATTCTGAGATATACAATATGCCAAGAAAAAGTGGTGCTTACCACATTTCATTGCTAATGGTTGTTACTGTAAAGTTGCAAAAGCTCTAACTTTTTAAAATCACCCAGGCTCACTACTATAAAGATAATAATTTTGCATTTACTACTGAGCTGGGAAATTTCCCTTATGGTTTCAGAAAAATTTCAATGAAATTCAATCCAACTATTAGGAAATATGTCTATTTTGCTTCCTCTTCTCCTTCTTTGTTACTGTGTCCCCTAGATTTTAAGCTTCCTTTTTCTAGTACATATACTGATGGATCATTCATGTGGTACATTATAGTTGTCCTGTGAAGCACATGTGTCCGTATTTAGGACATGAGAAGCAGCCTTAAACCCATTAAGTAATCTCCTTTTTCAAAGCTTTTAATAAGAAGTATCACAGGATTTTTAATATGTCTTGAGGTAATTGGTGAAACCTCATATTAACAAATCTAGGTATATTCTCAACAGGATTTCTCCCTTTATATAGGTGCAATTCAAAATTAATGTGACTGGGTTTCTTAAGGCATTGTTTAGAAATAAGAATGGAGAGATATCAACATCATGCCTTATATCTATATAATCATAATGTTATATATATTTTTATAGATAATGTGTATAATTTATAATTTTCCTCCTTTTGCTTAAGCAAAAATAATAAATGTAACCAAACAGAAGATTGCGAATGGTGTGGGAAATGATAGTTCACTTCTGAGCTCTGAAAATAATGATGCAGTATGTCAATATCTGTGTTTTCAACAGTTTAATCACCTACAGAAGTCATAATTGCTGCATTAATTATGTTCTGAAGCTGACATTTTTGGTTTGACAAAAATATACAGCCACTGGGGAAAAAAAATTATTTTCTTCTACCAAGAAAAATGATAATAAACAAAGCTTTCTAACGAAGGAGACATGTGATTCAGGACAACCACAATCCCAGAAGCAAACAACAACAAATACATGTGTATTTTCAACCTGGAGAAGAAATAATAATTTTCTGTAGTTCTTTGAAATTCTCAACCTTAGCAGGGTTTGGGTGCACCAAAATAGAAACAAATTAGGAAATTAATATCCTCTAAAAATAAACCATCTCTTGAAGTTCAAATCCACTATTTATTAAATTTGTTTAACTAAAATAACTGAGATAGAGTGGATATTTCAGATTATGTCTATACCATTAAAATTATCTTGCAATATTACTAGCTTTTGTATAATATGGGCTAATTTACTATATCTTTTAAGCAAATAATGTTTTACAATGCAATGTTAAAGAGCATTTCATAAAGGAGGTACTTGATAAATATTAATTCAGTCTACCTTTTTAAATAGACATCTACAAAATATGTAGGAGTAAATGCTTCATCATGTTTCTTCTCTTTGATTTGCCTATTTTTAAATTAAATGTTGAAAGTCAAATTGTTTCAGTTTTTTTTTTTTTTTCAGAAACTTTAAGGCAACTCATCCATAACCCAAATATTGGAGTCAATTAAAAAACAATTATCAGGTACCTACACTCTGCCTGACACTTTGTTAGGTATTAAGAAATGTAGACATGTAAACTGTGTCTCTTCCCTTAAGGAGTTTTCATCTAGTTAGAAATACAAAAAGCAACAGACAGAAGAGGAGAAAATGTAACATAAGAGTAACAGCTGAGTTTGAATGGTGCCAGAAATTGATAGCATTGGATTTGTCAATTACCAAAACAAATTGATGGGTTACATTACTATTCACTCTTGTGACATTATTTGTTTTTCTACTCAATGTTTGGCACTAGTTATAGTCTTACTGGGGGAAAAAAAGATTTGAAGGCATTTGTTCAAATAATAGATTAACTTGATCATTTGGAGAATGAAGGCAAGTGAATGTTCTTAATTTTTTATGGATTATTTATTAAATGGTGGGGGGAGAAGCGTTTTTCTTTCATGTGATGCTTTGGAAACAATTTCATGAATAATTTTACTGGCTTTGCTTTCTAAGGATACTTTATAAAATATATAAAGCATTAAAATTCCAGAAAAGTCTGTTAGTCTTAAAAATCACACGTTAAATTTATCACGCATAGAGGAAATGGGGTTGAAGAGACCTCCTAAGACATAACTAAACAACAAAAATTAGAAAACTAATAAAATTCACTTGATACTGTCCTTTTAAAAAGGATATGTTAAATTCCTAAATGTAAATAAATAGTATTATAAATAAAGAAATTTTCGTTAATTTTTTTTAATGTTTATTCATTTTTTAGAGAGAGAGAGACAGAGTGAGAGCAGGGGAGGAACAGAGATAGAGGGAGACACAGAATTCAAAGCAGGCTACAGGCTCTGAGCTGTCACCACAGAGCCCGACGCGGGGCTTCAACTGACATGGGGCTCGAACCCATGAACGATGAGATCATGACCTGAGCTGAAGCTGAAGTCTTAACCAAGGGAGCCACCCAGGTGCCCCAAGAATTTCATTTAAAAAATAAAAAGATGTAAGCTATTTGATGAAAGAACAATATAAGGAAGGGTTGAAAATGTTAATTATGGAGGTAAGGAGAAAATGCTCAAAGACGGGGAAAGTGTTCAACACCTCTAAGAAAGACCTTATAGGCAAAATTGAACAACCAGAAGATATGAGCATGTGGACAGTATTCAATTCCTCCTTGCTTCATTCAGCTTTGTAAGTGTACTTTGCATTCAGCTACTGTTATGTGGTGATAAAAATCAGTAACTTGCCAGAAAAACTGTTTATGGACCACTGTAACTTCCACATAAAGATGACAGCATTCCTTAAGTGAAATAAGGCAGAAAGAGAAAGACAAATACTTCATGGTGTCTCTTATATGTGTAATCTACCCACCCCACCCCAAAATCAACCTCATAGAGAAAAAAAAATAGATAATAGAAGGGTGGTTACTCAGGGCTGGGAGACTCAGAAAAGGGTGAATTGGTAAAGGTTACAAACTTTCACCTAGAAGATGAATAAGGTCTGAGGATCTAGTGCGAAACATGACAATTTTGATTGGTAATAATATATTGTATAATTGAAATTTGCTAAATAAGTGAAACTTAGGGGCACTTGGGTGGCCCAGTTAGTTAAGTGTCTGACTTCAGCTCAGGTCATGATCTCATGGTTCCTCAGGTCCAGCCCAGCGTTGGCCTCTGTGCTGACAGTGCAGAGCCTGGAGCCTGCTTCAGATTCTTTGTCTCCCTCTCTCTCTGCCACTCCCCTGCTCATGCTCTGTATCTTTCTCAACAACAATAAACATTAAAATAAAATTTAAAACAGTGAAACTTAGGGGCGCCTGGGTGGCGCAGTCGGTTAAGCGTCCGACTTCGGCCAGGTCACGATCTCACGGTCCGTGAGTTCGAGCCCCGCGTCAGGCTCTGGGCTGATGGCTCAGAGCCTGGAGCCTGTTTCCGATTCTGTGTCTCCCTCTCTCTCTGCCCCTCCCCCGTTCATGCTCTGTCTCTCTCTGTCCCAAAAATAAGTACAAAACGTTGAAAAAAATTAAAAAACAACAACAACAACAAAAAAAAAACAGTGAAACTTAGGTGTTCACCAACACACAAAAAGGTAAATATGTGGGGTGATAGATGTGTTAATTAACTTGATGGTGGGAATCCTTTCACAACATATATGTATATCAAATCATGTTGTATACTCTAAATATATTACAATTTATATGCCAATTATACCTTAATTAAGCTGCCAAAGAAAAACAGCATTTCTCTATTTACCAATCATTAGTGACCTATTTTACATTACAAAAACTTATCCTAGAAGCACAAACTTCAACTGCATTAATAAAACATATTATATTTAGATTATCAAAGGGATATTTTTCCTTTTTTAAATGAACACTTGGATACTAATATTCACAAAAAAATTGTTTAAATTTTTTTCACAAACTAATAGAGAATATACTAAAATATTTAAGACACAACTAGTGTAAATATTGAGAGACACAAAATGAAACTTCTAGATTCTTGATGGTAATATTATTTTTGTCTTCATTGGCCTTGCTTACAATGCTTTCTTTGCCTTTGCTAGGCTAACAATTTCTTACTTATTTTATAAGAATCTTCTTCTCATTAAGAATTGCCTCCTTATAAAGAATCTTTTCCGTGAAGCTTACTTGACTGTCCACAGAAAGATTATTCACATCTTTGACCAACCATTGTACTTTGTCTAGATCATTTTGGATATGTGTTTAAATGTGAATGGTTTGATAAATCAAATGCATTATTTTAGTTATCAAAATAAGAGCTTTCCTGGTGTGTACTAAGTGTTAAATACATATGTGATGATTAAAACAAGGAAGTACTCACCTCTGTCTAGGAGATGTAGGGATGGTTTAAAATAAAAAGTGGGTAATTATTCTGGTTCCTGCAGAATGAATTCAGGGACTGAGAAACATACAGGAGATTATTATAGGCAGTGGGGATAGTTAACCAAAAGCCACAATGACATTAATTATGGTCATATCAGTTGTAGTACAGTTAAAATGCAGGAAGCAAAACAGAAACAATGAAATGTACAATGATAATGGCTACAGCTGTATGGCCACAGCAAAGTATTTTCTCATCTGCACGGTCCTATGGTAGAATGTGTGGCATTGTTACTAAAAGTAGTCCTGAATTTATTTCAATTCTACATTTTCATAAAAATTCTTTGAGAGAGACAGACTTATTTTAATAAGCCAAATAATGACCCAGAGCACAGTTCTGTTACTCTCAACTAAGAGGCTTGAATAACACGTAAGAGTAGACATTTTTATGGGTGGTATAGTTGTTTTAAAAATGGAAAAGTATTTTATAGACATTGATTCATTGCATTTATATAATGAAACATACCATCCATTTCTTAGTTTCCATAATGTATAAAATTTAAGAGAACATGAATTAACTGAATAGCTTACAAATGGTAGTCATTTCAGCGTAATCTCTTTAATTAATTTTTATGGAAAATGTGAAAACCGAGGATCAATTCACTATTTTCAACTGTCTTCCTATAACTGTAATGAGAAAAAAATGGGGTGCCTATGATTATAAGACATGCAGCAGCACAAAGAACACAATACTTTGTCTACTTGAAATACCCCTTCTGTCTTTATTTACCAAAACTATCTCAGTCCCCTTCTTAAAATAATAATAATAATAATAATAATAATGATGATGTTTATTTTTGAGATAGAGAGAGACACAGAGCATGAGCGGGGAGGGGCAGAGAGTCAGAGGCACAGATTCAAAGCAGGCTCCAGGCTCTGAGCTGTCAGCACAGAGTCCCTCATATGACTCAAACTCATGAGTTGTGAGATCACAGACTCACAGGTTAACAGACTGAGCCACCCAGGCACCCTCTCAGTCACCTTTCTAAATGTACTTCAGATACCAGTTCTGTGATACCTTTTTAAGATCCATGGAAGGAGAGTTAAAAAATATCCCTCTTGTGTCTTTAATATTCTATACATACTATACTAAAAACTACTTGCCTTGGCAATTGTTAATTTATAGAACCTACTAAGCTATTAACTTGTAAATATTATGAATTATTCATCTGTATGTTTTGAGTACTTCACAGAGCTCCTGAAACACTAGACCAGCTCAATATATTTTAAGTAAATTGAGTGAATGAATGAATGGAATCAATATTTTCAAAGCAATAATGAAAAACACAGGAAATCAACTTCATATCAGCATACAAGTTAAACTGAAATAAAAAAAACAAATATCACATGACTGTGTTTTACATGTACTCAAATATATTGATGGCAAAACTAGGGTAGTTCAGAAAAAGAAAAGTTCTGCAACACAGAGCATACTAACACTTTCAAATAAGACATACAGGGGAAATTGCCAAAGGGATGAAGATGTGAGAGAAAAGAAATGAGAGCAAAGTGTGCATAAGAGCTCCAAACCAACCTGTCCTATGCTCTTCCAGTAATGGCCTTGGGGAGAGACTTGTACAGTTAGAGAACTAGAAGCATCAAATGTCACTATTTCAATCTTTTCTTGCAAAGATGAAGAGTCAGAGGCCAGGGAGTTTAACTGACTTATCCATATTATTGAAAGGTGGAGAAACCAAGCAGGGAAGCCTAGCTAGAAACGGAATAACCAGAGTTAGGTTTTCATCCCCAAGTAACAAAAAACAAACAAAACCCCAAACAAAACAAAACAAAACCCAAAACAAACAGACACACAGAAAAACCTTTTGAAGCTATCTTCTACAACTTTGCTTTTGTTTTCATTGGTTTTGTTGTTGTAGTTGTTGTTGTTGTTGTTGTTGTTTTGGGGCCCAGCTACTCTGCAACTCAAAGGGGCAAGATTGCTGTGGGAAGTGCAGAGTTAGTAATAGAACTCAGATTTACTGATTTACTGTATTTCCAGTCGACTCTTAGTAGAGTAGGTACTTTATGAGCTTTAAAGTGATAACAATGTGTGTTAGATTCCTGCCATCACTACCTACTATTGTGGACATGCACAATTGCTGCCTAAAGGTCAATCCTAAAATCTGTAAGATGGGATTAATTAAGAATGTCTAGCTCATACTGTTGTCCTCAAGAGTTACATAAGAAAATATAGGGCAAGTGGATAAACCGCACCCTAGCAGGTACAGTGATGCCATGACTCATGAAGGTGGCTCTATAGATACCACATCAGACTCTATAGCCTCTCTGTGTATGGTCAAAGATTCATTAACAAGGACATCACAACTGTGCTGCCTATAACAGTCTAAGAATAGAACTAGCATGTGATCCAGCAATTCTATTTCCACGGACATATCCAAAGGAAATGAACATTTTCTTGAAGAGATATCTGTACTCTCATGTTCACTGCAGCATAACTCACCATAGTTAAGGTATGGGAAACAATGTAAGTAGCTGTCAACAGATGAATGGGTCAAGAAACTATAGCATTAAAAAATAACTATGTGATATGACCGAGATGTTAGGTAAGATTACAGTGGTAATCATATTGCAACATATAAATGTATGAAATCAACACTTTGTACATCTTTTTTTTTTTTTAATTTTTTTCAACATTTTTTATTTATTTTTGGGACAGAGAGAGACCGAGCATGAACGGGGGAGGGGCAGAGAGAGAGGGAGACACAGAATCGGAAACAGGCTCCAGGCTCCAAGCCATCAGCCCAGAGCCTGACGCGGGGCTCGAACTCACGGACCGCGAGATCGTGACCTGGCTGAAGTCGGACGCTTAACCGACTGCGCCACCCAGGCACCCCAACACTTTGTACATCTTAAATTTATATGTTCTATGTCAAATATACCTTAAAAGAAGAAAAAAAAAAAGAGAAGAAAAGAAAAGAGGAAGTAAATAAATAAATACAGACAGGATAATATTATTCAGCCTTAACAAAAAGGAAATCCTTTCATTGGCAACAATCGAGATGGATCTGGAGGTTATTATGCTAAGTGAAATAAAGCAGACAGTGAAAGAAAAATACTGCATAGTATCACTAACACATGAATTTAAAAAAAAAGGAAGAAAGAAAAAAGAAAAAAAGATCCAAATCATAGAAACAGAGAATAGAAAAGCAGTTGCCAGGGATAAGGAGGAGGAAATAAGGAGAGATTGATAGAAGGATTTAAAAATAACAAAAAGAATATTGGGAATCTATTAGTGGTTACACTCTCAAGTCCCAATGGCAAATATACTTCATGTTGATATTTAATTAACCAAGAAGTCAATAGCTACATTCTGAATTTAGAAATAATAATAATAAAGCTTATTGGTAGGTTATGTTTTCTTTTGATTATAAGTAGATACATGAGCTGGGAGCAAAGACGACAATCATATTGTCTTGCCCACCATATTCAAGAGTACCACATTTTTAGCACGAAAATCCTTTTTCAATCTGATCCCATCGTGCTACTTCAGCCCTTTTCCCATTTTTTCCCCAACAAGGACTTCACACTGGTGATAATTACTAATATGGAAGGTTTCTGAAATCGCTAAACCAAATTTTCTGCCATAATAAATCCTGCTCTCTCCTTTCTTTCCAACTGTCTTTTAGCCATTGCCATTAGATGGATACTTTCAAAGAATATTTTTTTACAGGAGCATTCTTCATGAATCTTGTTGCATTCTTTTGCATACCTGCCCCATCAGGTTTGTAACCACACTCACTTCAACTTTCATGTCCTACAAAGCCTCAATAATCTTCACAAACCATATTGAAAAACAAAAAGACAAAAAAACAAAAAACAAACAAACAAACAAACAAACAAACAAAAACAGATCTCCCGTGGGCCCAGGATAGGCTTTCCAGGCAGTACTTGCTCAGAAGAGAAATTCTTTGTGCAAATTTGTAAAAGATTACATTCTCCAGGCCAACATCTCCAGGAGAACATAATGTGGGTTGGACTGAAACTCTCTCTTGCTCTTACAACAAAGCACAGCAGCCCAGACAGATCCTTATAGTATCAGTCCTGGGTCCAAAACCTTTGGGGCCAAATGTGTTTGAGAATTCAGAAATTTTTAGATTTTAGGAAGGTAATTAGGTGTGTATTTTTGTGCCTTTCATAATACTCTGGCAGGGTTAGGAGTATCGTATCATGATCAAACATGAATATTTCTTCAGCAAATATGTGAAGAGTCACATAATACAAGACAAACAAAAACTATAAATAGTCTCACATCAGATAAGGGTAGATTTGCCTCCAAATGTGAGGCCAGGCAGAGCTAAGAGCTGAAAGTTCTTGTAATTTATGTTCAGATAAAAGTTAACCTAACCTGAACTCATATTTGGTGGCAACCCTGACCTGATCTGACATGAGGATATTTATAGTTATTAATTAATCTGTAAGTTTCTCAAGAAGATTGGCAATTTATCCATCTTTGTACATCCTTTAGCACCTTTTTTAAAAAAAATGTTTATATATTTTTGAGAGAGAGACAGAAAGACAGAGCATGAGCAGGGGAGGGGCAGAGAGACAGGGAGACACAGAATCCAAAGCAGGCTCTAGGCTCTGAACTGTCGGAACAGAGCCCAACCTGGTGCTGGAATGCACGAACCGTGAGATCATGACCTGAGCCAAAATCGGACGCTTAACCAACTGAGCCACCCAGGTGCCCCTCTAGCACTTTTAATTAACTTTCAAACAGTAATTTGAAAGTATTTCAACTCAACGCATTTGTTGACTTAAATATACACATACATATAAACACATATATCAAGACCATAATATTTTAAAAACAAAAAAAGGAAGACGACTAAATGGTAATTACCACTAAAGTCAAAACATTTGATTTCTTTTTTCCCCTTTGCTGCCATGTCCCTAGGAAGTATACGGGTGACTCAGTAAATGGGATCTGCATTCGCTACTTTTTTCCCCAGCAGAAATTCACACGCTAGGAGCAGAAGCCAGTGCTTATTTGTTTTGCTTCATTATCCTAATGAATAAGACAAGACTTTCAGGGATTTGTAACTGAATTATAGACGTTGAAGTGTTCTACTCAGTTAAAAAAAAATGTTTGTATCTGCACACTTAAATAACAAAGCATGGTTATTTCAGGAAAATTGAAATAAACCTAGTTAAACTAGACTTAATTTACATATGTTGATATTTAACCTTTATTACAGAAAATGTGTCTTATATCAGAAACATATAACACTGAGCTAGAAGTGATGTTTTATGTATCAAAGGGGGTATCCCACTTTAATCCATGAATCATATAAATCTACACACCTTTCTTTCTGCAGAGATAGTAAAATGCGCCTTCTTTTTAATCCTTGAGAATGAACCATTACTGTAAAGAGATGTGGCTATTTTCAGAAGTAGAGTGGAAACTTGCATGGTGATAAAATCAAAGCCCTTTGTATCTAGGTAACAGAAAATCCTAACATACCTATTGTTATTCATCTCCATGGTGCATAAATAGAGATATATAGTCATATACCCCAAGCTTTTACTCTCTTCACAATAGAGGGTTCTCTTATTTCAAACAAGTATTGAATTTAGTGAAAATTCACAATAAAAATAAAATAATACATATGAGAGGCACCTGGGTGGCTCAGTCAGCTGAGCATCCAACTTCGGCTAAGGTCATGATCTGAAGGTTCACAAGTTTGAGCCCTGCATCAGGCTCTGTGCTGACAGCTCCGAGCCTGGAGCCTGCTTCAGATTCTGTGTCTCGCTGTCTCTCTCTCTGCCTCTCCCCCACTCATGCTCTATCCCTCTCTCTCAAATATAAATAAACATAAAAAAATTAAAAATGCATACGAATAATTAATATATGCATACAATCTTATACTAAAATTTGAAAGAGAAAATTAAGATGATACCAACCATTAATTAAACACCATTTGAGGAAATTTCCTGAAATTATTTTTCACATCAATTGTTCCAGCTGGTTTTGTTTGTTTGTTTTGTCTGTTTTACTGAAGAGTATCTAAGATTTCACTAAATGGAAATATCTTACATACCTGTCTACAGAATCAATCATGAGCTGTTTAGCAGAAAAGATCACTGATGGTATGTTTTTCTTAGTCTGGGTTCTCTTGAAGAAAGAACCTGAGACAAGACTTGGGTTCTGCTAGTTTATCAGGCAGATAATCAGAGTGAAAGTGGCACAAAGAAACAAACAAACACTACAGTGGACATTATTGAGCTTGAGCTAGGTACCAATATGGAAAAATGACACTCAATATCACTGAAACTGAATTACACGTAGATTGCAAGGATGTCCCACTAAAGAATGGGAGGCTGGATCATTCATGTCTCTAGTGATTTATTTATTCCCTTGGTTGAAGAGTACCCTGAGGGATTAACACCCTTGAGTTTGTGTTACATCTGAACTTGGGTTAATTGAGAGACAAAAGATAATCCTTCTATGTAGATCAAGACTTTTGTGTAATTACAAGAATAGGATTTATAACCTGTTAATAGCATTACCAGAGCATAGAATTACAGGTCTGGGCTCTTCCACTTCCAAGCATATGCCTTATTTCCTTTCATTATTATAGGTGTTATAAAATTACTTTTTGAGAATGGAATGTTTACCATGCTTTAGAAATACTACACACACACACACACACACACACACTCCTGTGAAATTATGCATATATTTTCTGACATTTGTATTAAAGCATACAAGAAGCTCCTCTCATACTTCAAAAGGAAACAGAAACACTTTATGATGGCATAAAAGAGGGCTCATGCACTTCCCTGGGACAGCAATGATCAGGTTGCACTCACAGAACCTGATCACTAAGGAACCTCTGTTGCCATCCCCCACCCACAACCCAAGGTGGACTTTTGAAAATAAAAAGTAAGATACTTAACCAGCAGAAGTCTGAGAGTCAAATAAGGACAATAAAGAATTATTACTAAGTATGAAGTAGATAATGAGTGATGAATTTGTTTGAGAATCAGTTTGACGGATGTCTGGCAAGAAGACAGAGTCCTAATCTTTGGACAATAATTATCTATGAGAGGGAGCTACTGAATGATTTAGCAATGATATAAAGAACACGGGTGTGATGATTACGTTTGCATTTCAGGAAGATCACTTGGGTGAATTTAAGGAGAATGTGCTAGGGACATATGAAGCTGAAAGAAGGGAATATGTAACTATGTACATATGAGGGGGGCTAATGCAGAATCACAGGCAAGGAAGGCTAAAGACCACACGCAGGCAATGAGAGTAGAAGAGAGAGGAATGGTTTTAGGACTATTAATGCAGCCTAACACGGAAATTGTTGACTGACTGAATGTTGTAAAGAGGCCTCTCTGATGTTTCCGGGTTTCTGCTGGAGTGGCAAGGTGGATGGTAAAGTGGCAGAGCACACATTCAGTTCCATCTTTTTCAGCTGTCTAACCTCGTACACTTTCTATTAAACCAAGACTTATTGTTCAATTTTCAAAACAAAAGGAATGCATGAAATTTCTTCTTTCAAAACGCCTTTTTTTTTTTTGCTTTTTGTTTTCTGCTTATTTAAAAAAAATCTCAAGGAGACTTACAAGTAGTCTTCTTCTAACTATCCTAATTCATTTGATATATAGATTAATATACCTGAATTTATTTCCTTGTCAGAAATAGATTGACTTATCCAGCCAGCCAATAAAAGCAGCATAGGGACACCATGTATTTCTATCAGAAATACAGTATAGGAGCTGACAATAATAACAGTAATAATTATCCAATTTTAAGATGGAGAAGTACCTTTGACCTCTATTTGATCCCTCTGGTCTATCTAAGTCTGATCCAACATTGATTTCTTTCCCAAGGAAGCTGCTATAATCGTATTATGGCTGATTTATCACAATATGCTTACTGGTTAGTAATTTCTCATCCTGAACTTGCTTCTCTCATTTTTTTCTACTCCATGAAAAGACATACTGAAATGTTTGTTTTTTTTTTCCCCAAAGCAAGGCAAATTCTCCAAGTTTTCCTCTGTATTTCTCCAGTGGGTGGTGTTAAGTGACCTTTAGTCTTTGAGAACTATTCTAATTGCACTGTATATGTTGGTAGGGCAAAAATAAAACATAAATAAAATAAAACTTTCTTCAGGAAATCTAATTTAGATAGCAAATATGGTGATAGAGGAAGAACATATGCTCAGAAATCACTAGGTTTAGGTTCTAGATTTTTCCACTAAATATTTCTATGATTTTGAGAAAATCATTTAGTCTTTTTGAATTTTGTACACACAAACATGCACACCTAATAATTTTAAGCAGATCTAAAAACTGTGATAATAAATACCACAGAAAAATCATCACTACAACTTAGTGTGGGCTTCATTGTCAGTTTGTAGATCAGTGAGTATGTAGTCATCATTCAAGAAGGGCACGCATTTCATTTCAGGTGAATTTTATGTGAAAAATACTTTTGAAAGTATCCAGTACCCCTGGATCATACCACTGGGGTTCCTCAATTTACAATGATAAAACTGAGGGTCAGAGAGATTGAGTAGTGTGACTACGGTTCACATAGTTTGTTAGTTCTCCCTTCAAGGGACTTCAAGCCAAGGCTTGTAATTTCCAATCCAAATCCTTATAATTCCTCTGCCAAAAAATTAACAGTTGCTGGCACATTGCCATTAACAAGAAAATTAATCAGGAGAGATCAGATAGTGCTGTGCAAACAAACAACTCCCAAATCTTGATGATTTAATCTTTTTTTTTTTCTTTATTCATGCTTTACCTCTGCTTTGGATTGCTGCAAGCTCTGCTATGTATCATTGCTATGCTAGGTGCCAGGCTCACCAAACAGCCATTATCTGGATTTTTGCCAGTCACCTTGAGGAAGAGAGAAACCAGCAAAGCACAGCATGGTTCTTAAAATATTTCCTACAAGTCACGAGTCACTTTTTGTCACCTTTTATTGGCTAAACAAGTCACATGACGACAAGCAACTCCAAAGAAGATGGGAAAGTTAATTTCTACCTAATGCCTAGAGAATATGACATATTTAAATGAACATAAATAATTAATACCATAGTATGTTTAGGAAGTGAAGAACATTCCAAAAAATAAGTTTATTTCCTAAAATAGATAAGTTAGGGAATGTTCTTTGGAGTCAGATTTATAATGCTCAATTCTCTTACAAACTGTCCCCGAATCTCTGACATAAATCAAACCTTCAGGAACAATAATGTATGTACTTCTGAAAATTTGACAGTCAACATTTAAAGCAGACTTTACCTATCAGTGGCCTGCTGGCAAGACTCAGTCAGCATATGGTTTATTTGGCCCACATAGTATATATACATATTTTTAATACTGAATTAGCTACTGATATTTTTAAAGGAGATTTTAGGCATGCACACACACACACACACACACACACACACACACACAGCGATTTTGGGTTTCTTTTAAAAATGAAAGATTTGGTAGATGGTGGCAATCATTTCTCCCTGACAAGAGTTGGCTAAACTAACATTAACCTATATTTTTGGATCAAAAATATCTAGTTTGTCCCTGACCTCACAATCTTTTCTTTCCTTAACAACTGCGTTCTATCACTTATTTAATATGATAACCAGTCACAATCTGTTAACTGTGCATCAGAATGTACTGCCCCCTCTTTGGACTGAAAACTAGCTTATATTTCTATTTTCTTTGTCCTTGGGCATTATGACTCAATCCTCTCTGGTAGAACGTGAGTGGAAGTAGTGTGAGCCACTTGCAGAACTGGTCCACCGTCCATATTCTCCCACGTTGGGACTGTGGAACACCTACTCTAAACTGTTACAGAGATTAATAAAAATAAATGTCCATTGTGTTAAGCTTCTGATATTTTGAGATCCGTTTGTTACAACAGCAGTTAATAAGCCTACTCCGAGTAATACATGACGTCCACAGACACCTAAGTGTGAGGTCACAATAAACTCTAGAGAGATTCTTAGATATAATATTCTTGAAAATTCTCAGGACCAACCACTTCAACTTTCTCTAGCTGGTGCAAAGGGGCACGGGTGAAGAAGGCAGAGAGAGAAAAAAAAGTAAATATGAAAATACACACCCAGCATGGTTTGAAAAATACTAGTTCAATCAGTTTGGCTTCATTTTCGAAGAGTAGGAGAAAATGCACAATTGCAATAGGATGAGAATGCCAGGTTAAGAGAATATGGACTAGACTGTGGGGAAAGAATAAGTCAATTTGTTTACAGTAAGAGCACTATGGTCTTGCATCTGTTTTTAGGGACACTAATTTGATATCAGTGTAAATTATAAGTAGGTGGCCTGGAGAAAGTAGGATAGTGGAGGTGCTACAGGCATTTAATTGAAAGAGAGATTATGAGATATCGCTTACTGAATGCTTAATAATTCCTGCACCCTAGGCAAATCACTTCCTATGTTTTATCTCTCCATTTTACAGAAAGTAGTATTTTAAAATGCTAGTTGACTTAGCAAAAATCACGTATGTCGTGGGTGGTGCAACTGGGATTTGAACTTATATCCATCTCTTTTTCAAGTCTGTTACAATAATTACTATAGTATAGCGTATAATGCAATCTGAACTTTGATAGTGAAGACAAAATGGTAAACATATAGGAGTGAAAAAGTAGCACTATGATTTACAATTGATTTAAACTGTATTGAGATGCTACTAAGTACCAAGCACTGTGCTGGAAAAGTAAAGCATTTTTTTCACTAGCAAAGAATTTAGGGTCCAGGATTAATTGAAGATTTCAGACAGAGACAATGGTCAGGCCATCATTCCATTATTGCATGCTTTTCCATAAAATGAGATTATGGTAAATGATTTTAAAAGATGGTCCCTGAAGAATTAAGACTCCCACCATTTATGTTGTTATGTATCTCCTTTGTTCATTGAATCCAGGCTGTCCTTGAACTAGGGTTAACCAAAAGAGTGTGGTAAATTCAGCATTTGCTTGTACCTATCTAGCCTTTAAGGCTCTTCTGTTTCTTCCTTCTTAGAAATCTTGTGTTGGGGAGCCTTAAGATGCTATGTAAGAAGTCTCACTACAAGGTGGAGATTGTGCATGGAGAGACCACATGAAGAAAGCACATAGAAAGGTAACAGAGAACAGAACCCTTCAGGCTACATGAAGAGGGAATGAGGCCCAGCCATCCCAGAATCCCAGGCAAGCTTTCAGATGAATCTAAGCCCTATGCACCATTGAAAATAACATGAGAAACCCCAACTGAGATCAGCCCAAATGATCCCAGACAACACAGAATGAGAGATAATGAATGGTTTTAGGTTTTCAAACATTAGTTACACAGCAACAGATACTCAAAAGAGCGATATTATATGTCTGTGGGATAGTAGAAAAGGTGAAAAGAATGGCTTTAAACCAAAGAAATAACCTGGCTAAAATAATAATGACAGCAATAATTATAATAATACCAGTAATGATATTATCAGGCATTTTTTTATTCACTCTTTGATTGTGCCAGACCATTCTTATTGTATTGCATGTTACTGTATTTATTCAGATATAAGAAAACACATCACATAGCCTTTGAAACAAGATGATCACATCCTTCCAATTATAGTGACATCCAGTGGACCCTAATCCAATGGATTGAGACCATCAGGAGGGTAAAAAATTGTTACCCCAAATCAATGTTATAAAAAAACTCCACTGATTTATGCATTTCATCTACTCTAATTATCATCATAGTTAGAAATGACATCCCTTCACATATAATGAAATAGTCTGTTCAGACAGCTGTCCAGTTACTTCAAATTCCAGTCATCCATTATCTAAATCTTTACAGAGTGGCATATGTTATTAACCTATTGCTTAAAGGTTACCTGGTTTGGGGACTTCAAACTATAACTGGTGGGCAGAGGACATTACTACATTTTGCTCATATTTCTCTGCCTAAAAGAAGTGAACTATATACAGACAGAAGGCTTCAGTTCAATATTGCCAACTGTTCATGAGATACAAGTGAGTTGTTGTGTTGCAGGTAAGGCGATTTTGTGCACAGATTTGATGTGCAAGAAGCCATCTGTAGAAAAACATGAATTCCATCAATCCATTGCCTACTGATTTCAGAGAAAATGAGGGGTTGATTATCATCCCAGGTAAAAGAAAAGTGAAACCAACCCAGGCAAGGCAAGAATGTATTTTCAAAGGAAAGGCATCTGGTTGTCTAAGAACATGGCTTTAGAAGGAATAGTGCACGGTAGAATCATAAACTTTCCATAAATTGTCAGCTGGAGAAATGCCAGCAAAAGAGAGATATGGAAGTATTTTTCTTATACATGACTAACTCCTGTTAATATTACAAGATTCTGATCATATGAAAAAGAAATACGCTTGCACATAGCATAATTGAGGGTAAAACTTGGCACTATTGCTGGTGTGAAACTTGGGAGGGCACTGTTGAATAAAAAGGATGTAAAAGCATACCGATTTTTAATTATTTAATATAAAAGTCACACATGCTTATTGTAAACAAAGACATACACAGTCACACAGGGAGAGAAGAAAAATGTGTAAAATAAAAGTGAAATGCTTCTCTTATCTGCTCCCACTCACATTCTCTCTCCTCAGAGGTAACTAATGTTAATGGATATGCAGCTTTTCAGACACATCTATAAATACACACAAACAGGTATCTATATGGATACATTTTTAAAACTGGATTTAAGATACATATTGTTTTGCAACTTGCTTTTGATAACAATCAATAGTGACATGTATTAGACTTCATCACTGTCACTGCATACAGAGATAACTAATTTCTTAAATGGTTTGCTTTTATTTCAAGGAATGGAAGAAACTGTTGTTGTTTTTTTTTAATTGTTTAATGTTTATTATTTGAGAGAGAGAGAGAGAGCGAGAGAGAGCGAGAGAGCATGCAGGGAAGGGGCAGAGAGAGAGGGAGACACAGAATGGGAAGCAGGACCCAGGCTCTGAGACGCCAGCACAGAGCCCGATGCGGGGCTCGAACCCACAGACCGTGAGATCATGACCTGAGCCGAAGTCGGCCGCCCAACTGACTGAGCCACCCAGGAGCCCCGGATGAAACCACTTATTTAACGCTTTTTCTATTGATAACTGTTTATGTAACATCAATACTTGTGTGAATATTTCTATGGCAAGATAATAACAACAATAAGAATAGCGATCACTGCAATAGGTGACAAGTCCACATGCTTACTATGCACTGGGCACTCTGCTAAATGCTTTATGTGCTCAGTCTTCTTAGCAATTCTTTGAGGCATGTGTTATAATTGCGACTTTCAGATGGTAAAATGAAGGCTGGAAAAGGTGATATAATTTATCCATGTCACGTAATTAGCCCTCAGCACAACCATGATTGGAACTGTTAGACTGTACCAATGCCTAGATTATTAGAAGTCACACAAAACTGTCCTCTGAAAAAATTTAGAATACTGAGTAAAAGGACATGTCTATTTAAACTTTCAGACCATACTGATTCAATCTGTGTGTCTACTCAAATATTCAATGTATCAATTTAACTGTACATATGTAATAATAATTTCATAATAAATAAGATCATATATTAATTAAAACATTTTAATTGTTTCCCTCTGGCATTTTACAAAGCAATTTTGGGAGAGCTCATCTTGTACATCATTTACATCAGTGTCTTCCTAACAACCAGAGCCACTTTTAAACCATGTTGCTCAGGTTTTCAGCACACATCCTTTTCCCTTCCTTTTAAGTTCTAGGGGACACAAGACTCTTTGAAAGTGGTGCGAATTTGTTCCTGATCATTTTTTAAAATGTTTATTCCTTTTTTTGGAGACAGAGAGAGAGACTAAGCATAAGTTGAGGAGGGACAGAGAGAGAGGGAGACACAGAATCCAAAGCAGGCTTCAGGCTCTGAGCTGTCAGCACAGAGTCCCATACAGGGGTCGAACCCACAAGCCCTGAGATCATAACGCGGGCCGAAGTCAGATGCTTAACCAACTGAGCTACCCAGGTGTCCCTGTCCCTAATCATTTTATCCTTAGCCCAAAGTAGTTAGTCCCATGATATTAGAAACTTTATTTTTCCTGTTTCCTATTCTTCTCATAAGCTTATATATGCTTTCCAAGATGTGATCATTTAGAGAATTATCTTTTCCTATCTATCTATCTATCTATCTATCTATCTATCTATTTTTGAGAGAGGGAGAGAGTGTGTGCATGCGACTAAGTGGGGAAGGAGCAGAGAGAGAGGGAGATAGAGAATCTCAAGCAGGCTTAGTGCTGTCAGTACAGAGCCTGATGCAGGGCTCAAACTCACAAACCATGAAATCATGAATTGAGCTGAAATCAAGAGTCAGTGGCTTAACTGACTGAGCCACTCAGGCATGCCCTGAATTGTCTTTTTAAAAAGTACTATGAAATCTTTTATGGACAAAAATACAAATAGATTACTATAATGTTAAATGACTTAATTTCTCTTTTGCTCAGGCAGCTGTAGGTAGTGGTTCCTAGTTTTAGCAACAAGTCTACTAGGTCCAGAGGAAGATCAAATGACTGCACACACACACACACACATACACACACACACTTAGAACCAAACCAAATCAAAACAATACAAAAATCCTGTCTGGACAAGTAGGCAGATTTTTCATATCCACACTTGCTTGCTGGGATAGAAAGAGGGGAAAAAAGTAAAATCATATATAACAATTAGTTCACCAGTATATAAAATGCTTACTGAAGTACTGGTTTAAATGGATTAAAGCATCATCAGTGTATTGATCATTTAGGGCTTTGAATCATAAGCAAAAGAGAGCCAGTATGATAATGTGGGCATAAATGTAGTTTATTACATGACAGCAAATAGCTCATATAATCTCCATGTGGGCTGGAGATCCCAGCTTAGAGGTCACCTTGCCTGGGGAAAAGAGCCTACAAATCAGACTAAAGTACTGGTCCTGTGATAACTTCATTTTCAACACCAATGGGCATGGACTTCATACTTCATTCCAGCTGTGCCTAACCCTGGGTCCTGCTGCCTCTGAAAACTGGGTAAGAACACCAGAGCTAATGCCATTGACGCCAGATTGGATTTCTATGCATTTTCTATTTCTTCATGACACTGGCTTTCCAATCAAAGTCCAGATAACCTGGTATGACTGGCAGAATTCAGGTCATCTGTCCATGCTGCTGAGGGAAGTTGAGAAGACTAGCACCTGCCATTCTCTTGATTCTTTGATTCACATGTTCATGTGGAAAAATGGTCCTGAAGCTGGAGGTGGCAAAATAATAAAACATACTCCCTGCTATCCCTGAGCTGAAGGGTTGTACTACATTATTATTTTTTTCTATGCTATCATTTTATCATTTGGAAATAATGACTATTTATTGACACCCAAAATATCATTTTCCTTATTAAGGATATTGACTCCCTTACAATGCTAAAAATAATTAATTTTAGACCAAATTACATGTGGTTTCCAAGGTAGTTATAGTCCAGAAGAGATTGACTTTAAACTACTTGAAGAAAAGGTTGTATAAACATCGGCTCATCAGTCTTATAAAGGAATTCCATTTCCTACACCAGAACTGGCAATAATTTTGTGAGTGAAGTGCTCCTATACATCCTGTATCAAGCTTTTTATAATCATAATATTTGGAACGCCT
The DNA here is from genome assembly GCF_023721935.1 of Panthera uncia. Lineage (NCBI taxonomy): Eukaryota > Metazoa > Chordata > Mammalia > Carnivora > Felidae > Panthera > Panthera uncia. The sequence goes on from NW_026057577.1 coordinate 97,196,944, forward strand.
GTGGCACTCTCCCCCTTAAAAGTCCTTTAACAAACATTAGCTATAATTGTAAAGAGCTTTAGGATCCTTAGGGATGAAAAGTATTGTATAAATGTGCCATGTAACCATGCCTATTACTTCTGTACATTGCTGCATAAATTATCAGAAAATGAGTAAATGGATTTCAGTCTCATGCATTTGAATATTAATTGGGGAAAAAAATCTTCTTTCACCAGTTTGGAGATGACAATTATATCACAGTCTATTTCCTTTAGCATGTATTCACTCTTTGTTAATCTTGACAGATTATAACCTCAGGTGCGCTCTGTGTCGGGAAGTCTTTGTGTGTATCTTGACACAAGGTTTAGTGTCAATTCCAATGCTCAGTCTGCTGTGAAGACATTCTACAGTATCTCTGGCCTCGCTATATATCACTCTTGTACATGTACCTAGATTCTGCTGAAGCAGAGAATCTAATCCAAGTGGTTATTACTTCGCTGAGCAGCCATAATGCTCTGTGAGTTTTGTTATTGTTTGGTGGGGGATTTTGATAAAGAAATTTAAAATAGTACGTTAACAATTTTTCCAAAATATCAAATTCTTATACTTCTATTGAGTGACAAGTTTATTAACAGTTCTTTCTTGGTAGCATACCAAGTACATGTTGTTGATCCCTGATGTTTAATTCTCATTCCAGGAAGCTTAATTTTTAAATCACAGCACTTGGTATTCTAGCTTCTCTGAGTTTTTCCAGGCATGAAAATAAATCAAATAAATATAAGGCTTGCCTATTTTAAAGTGATTTTTAAAATTTTCAGAAGTACTATTAATCTTCTTGCCCTGGAATTCTAATACCCAGAAAACCACCATAATTAATCCTTTTTAACATCTCTCCATTTCATCCTTTACTTTTTATATTGATTAATGTTAGTGTTTAACCCAGTATGGATTTCCAACCATATCATGGTTCCAACATGAGTCAAGAAATTCAGTTCTATTTTATTTACACAAGGGTAAGAACCTCTCAGTGTAAAGGGTTTATATCTGAAACATTTTTTTTTTGAACCATCAGGGCTATTACCACCTAACCCCCTACCTCCTGCCCTGGAGAGTCACCCTGGCTTTTGGTCCTTTATTTATAAAGCAGTTCCAAATTCAGGTAGATCCTGTGGATGCATGAAGCAGGCATGGCACAACAACTGGTATCAGTAGGACTTTCAGCTATTGGAAGGTAGTGGTGGCTAATGGAGATAACTGTCACATGTGAATGTGGATTTGGGGTCACTACAGTTTCTAATTTATAAGGAAGGCCAGAAATCCAGAATGTTGAACTACTGACAACTAGTTTATATAGAAAATTATAGCACTGCACAAACATTAACGTGGACCAGATCTGGTCTGAGACGGGGAAACAACCACAGCTTTCCATTGTTCCTTGCTTTCTGGTTTGAAGGCAGTGCCTTCACATCCATTACAGCTTTGACACTTCTCGTTCCCTTGAAACTTTCCTTCTGGCTTCCCTTACTGGCTCTGCCTGAGCCCAGAGATTCTACACCATGGCACTGCTCCTCTTGGGCTACAACCCTACAGGCTCACCCTAGACTGGTCATAGGACCTCCCACAGCCTTACCTTTAGATTAAGCTGCAGCCCTTGGTGCTTGATCTTTTAGGATAGTCCTCAAATTATTCACTTTGTCTCTAGTTTCTCTCTACTTTAATATAACCTCTCATAAGTGACAGATTAATCTTCCCATATAGTAGATTTCATTGTATCACTATCTTGCTAAAAAGCCTTTAATTGCTTTGCATTTCATTGAAGAAGAGATTCAAAATCTCACATTAATAAATTCTAGCCCATCACAAGGGCTTACCATGACCCAATCACTGTACCTAAGTGCTTTACATCCATTATCTCATTTAATTATTGCATTGAGGTAGATATTATTACCATTATTCTATGGATGAAGAAACTGAGGCTAATCTCCCATTGACCTCATTTTATGTAATGAAAAAAATATATATAACACTACACTAGCCTGGAACTGTGTGTTTAAAAAAAGGAAAAATATCCCAATTCCTATTAGAGCTCTGTCCATTACTAGCTGGGTACCTTTTAGAGACTCCCATAAACTCCCCAAGCCTCATCCTCATCATCTACAAATGAGAAAAACAGTACCTATTCCTCAAGATTATTTGGGACAAAATGAAATGGCTTAAGTATAATACTCTACCAATGAAGGTTGATATTACTGGCCTAAAACAAACTAGAACTTTGCACTTCCCACTAAATCAACTGTTTAAGAAGAATACTCAGTTAAATGTGCCACGGGCAGAACTGGAGATTGACTACGTAATTTGACTTCAGGGATGTTCATATGACCACGATAGCGCCTTTTTCACTTACTCATTCAACATATTGACTGAATGCACTGCATATGCGAGATACTACCTTTATGGGAGAGGCAAACGTGAAGGTTTACTTCTGGGTTTATGTCATAAGAAATAGAGGAAGAGGAGCATGTTTGGGGGAGGGTGGAGAATGAGTGCAGTTGTGAAGCTATTAATATTTGTGATATCTCAGTTGACATCTAAGAGAACTATCAGAAAGCCAAGTCATATAAAGTTCCATGGCTCAGAAGAGAAGGCTGGGCTAGACAGGGAAATATAGGGATCTTATATTTTATTTAAAGCCACAGGTCAGGATGAGAAGATCTGCGAGTAGAGAGAAATAGATGTATATATAGACAGAGTGCTGAGTAATTCCAACATTCTGAGGTTAGGTAAGAAGGAGGAGACAGAAAAGGTGACGTAAAATGAAGTCAAAGAAGCAGGATGACCATCAGTAGAATGCAGTGTTACAAAGGTCGTCTAACTATAATCAAAAATTTTAGAAGGGGCAGGTAAGGTGTGGATTGAAATGAGGCCTTTTGATGAGGTGACCTGGAAGCTTCTGGGGACCTTAGAAAAGTATTAATGAAATGAGGAGTCAAACATAGAAAGCGCTGTTCTGCCCCCTTCTTAACCTATACAGGAAACTTATGCTTTGTAACCTTGTAAACTACTGCTCAAGATTTCTGGTTGACCTGAGGGGAAAAAAGTTCATCAACAATTGTGATAATCTGAAGGTCCGTGTGAACACTAAAGGCTTGAAAGAGAGTTTTTGGATATGTGGCTAGGGGAGGTTGGGGGTTGGGGGGAGAGAGTGAGGGCCGAAATGACTGGCGGTGCTAAAGACAAAATCTCACCCTACTTTTGCCAAGGGACTGACCTGTTTTAGTTTCCTAAAGTTTTCATGACTCCTAAACTACACCTCATTTCATGCCAGTGTTGAACTAACCTTTATCTTAGGAATCAAACACGAGAGACAAAGCTTCCTGAAAAGTGTGATTCCTCAGGGAAAATAGCTAATCAACAAAATAGCATTTTCCTTTTCCTCGAGTGCAAAGTATGCTGATTTGATTTCTAAATGCTATGGTTACCATCAAAATGCTGATGAAATCAACTCTACACACCCTGCCTTATGGGCATTCCTTGTGCCCAAAAGTGAGAAGCAGGAGAAAGACAGGCTTGTTCAAAAATCTCTTCCACCCTTTTTTCTCTCCTTGAAATATTTCACTAGTATTGTTATTCTTCATCTCTGAAGTCACTGTTACCTTCCATGTACCATGCCAGTGCTAAGGACATATCAGTCAACAAAGAGACAAAATATCCTCCTCTCATATTGCTTATAGTTAAGTGGGAAAATGATTAAGACATTACCTCAGGGGGGAAAAAAATCATGCACATCCCAGATATGTTATTCTGTGAATGTGAATGAGTAAGCACATTGGCCCAATATAATTCATTACTATTTATTAACTTATTAGTACTATTTTGTTGTGAGAGTATCTAGCTGAAACATCAGAAAGTGGGAGCAATGGAAGCAGGAACAGGGACAGGTAAGTTTTGAAGGCAGGAGGAGACAGAATTTTGGAAAAGATTGGGAAAGTGACAGAATCCCAAAGAGATCAGATCATTTTCTATTGTTAATAGCAGTTAAAAATACTGAGAATTTGGAATCACTACTTTAAACGGTGAGAGTTTGAAGCAAACCCCTCCCTCTAAAGTCACATTTCTGCTAAAAGTTTATGAAGCTGGAACGCATTCAAACCAGCACACTCTTCCCTACCTTGGTTATTTTAAATAACAATACAATAAACAGAGGGGTGCACATGTCTTCTCAAATTTGTGTTTTGGTTTCTTTGGGTAAACACCCAGAAGTGGAATTACTGAATTGTATGGTATTTCTGTTTTTAATTTCTGGAGGGACCTCTACTCCGTGTTCCACAGTGTCTGCAACAATTTGCATTCCCACCAACAGTGCACACAACTCCCTTTTCTTCACATCTTTACCAACATTTGTTATTTCTTGTCTTTTTAATACTAGCCACTTTGTAAGATGTACAAATTTCCCACTATAAAATATATAAGTCACAGGGATAAAAGTACAGCATAGGGACTATGGTCAATAATATCGTAATAATATTGTACGGTGACAGATGATAACTGCACTTATTGTGGTGAGTGTTATGGCATGCACAGAATTGTTGAATCACTATGTTGTACACCCGAAACTAAGTTAGCACTGTATGTCAACTATACTTCAATAATTAAAATAAAAATTTAAACAATTAAAGAGTTAAAATAATTTAAAAAGCACACGCTTTCACTTAATATAGACTCAGTCTGTCCAAGCTTTAATTGGCTAGAGGGACAAATAATAAAAGGCATGTAAACAAGCTATATCAGTAAAGAAAATAAGGTATCTACTCTTCCACACTGAACTGATGGACTATTCTTGACAAGAGAAGAAACTGTCCAACAAAACTCTGCACGTGAATATTAGTAAGCAGTTAGCGTATTTTCAAATTCTCATTCCTTCCAGATTTGCATGTTGAGAAAGTGATTTACTAAATGACTAATGGAATGAAGACTCTAACCCAGTCTGGCAAACAAGAAAGCTAATTAGTGGCAATAATTTACTTCTGGTTGGAAATTCATAATTTGCTGGGTCATGACCTATAATTAATATATTTTCTGTGTTTCTTTCTCTAAGATAATTGATGGTGCGCATTGAGTGTTGCTTTAGGAAAACTTATGTCTTAAATGCAATTAAAATTAAACCATAATCTTGTGTAGGTAAATTATGTAAGACATTTCAAATCAAAGAATCTGCAAATTAGTGTCTCACAATAACAGTAGAAGAATTAAATGTCTTATTTAAAACCACACTGAGTAAACATAACCTTATAGGGAAAAAATTTGTTTTCTGAAATGGCATTAAAAATATAGCCATGACACCTCACTGCTAAAGAGAAAATATTTGCCCAAGTTATCAATTAGTATAGTACAATGAAAACAGTAGACAATTTATTGTTACAGAGCTTCTTTAGGTATTGAAAATATTTTAGAATAAGAGAACAGAATTTAATATAATAAAATTCTTATACTCAATATCTGGAACTGACCATTGCTAGTTTTTTTTATGTTACCATCATGTTTTTTTGCTGAAAAATAAAATATTGAGATAAGTCATATCCTCCTGTGCCTTTCCCCCAGAGGCAATTAATATCATTGATTTAGCTGAGTCTGTTTTTACAAATTATCATACTTATCTTTATATATGATAGATCTATTCTGTGTGTATGTTTTATAATATTTTACATAGGTACCATTCTAGTACATACATTATTCTCTAGTTTGCCTTATAACTCAATTATGATTGTAGAATCAATCTATATGTGTGTAGCCTGTTTTTTAATCAAAATCATGGTTTCGAAATTTGTCAGTATGTGTGTTTCCATGTCTATTCTATTCCTGTTAACAGATATCCTTTTGTGTTTACACACACACACACACACACACACACACACACAGTTGCCCATTATGCAAATTATGGACCTTTAGGTACTTTCTCTTTGTGCTATTTTGAAGCCTGTTACAGTAAACATACCTGTACATCTCCCTGTTGTAAAGTTGTGTAACTGTTTCTTTAGAGGAAAAACATGGAAGTGAAACTTTTTGTAATGTACCGTTAGAATTTCACTGACAATGCCAAATATTCTCTAAAGTGGTTATTCCATTTCACCCTCCCACAGCAGAGAGTTTGCAATCATTGCCAATACTTTATATTGTCCAACTTTAAAATGGTTATCAATCTGATGGGGGGAAACAGTACCTTGTTTTATTCACTTGTTTGCATAGATGTTTTGTATGTTTCTGATCATTAATAAAGTTCAGAATTGCTTCCTGAATTAATGTTCTTTGGCATTCTCTTTTGTCACTTGTATGATCATACTCCTTTGTCCATTTTTTTTAATGTTTTTTTTTTCTAATTAGCAGTTTAAAGAATTATTTGCCCTTCCAAAGAATTTTAAAAATAAATATATCTTTGGTAAATTAAAACCAATACAAGCTATAAGAAGTAAATTTAAGCTTTTCATTTAACCTTACCTGACTGCCATTCTGACCAAATCCTTTTTAAGAATGCTAGGGAACTTGGAAGATTTTACAGAAACAGGGCTTCATGCTGCAAATAGCTTGGTATTTGCTAAAGTCCTCAAAATAATTTCATTTAGAACCTAGGGGCTTTGCACAGGAATTGTCCTGTCACTTACAAATATGCCCATACCAACACTGACATTGCTTCTAGCAGTCCCTTTTAGGAGGCTGCAACCAAGTGGAATGTGGCATATGTCAAAGTGATGGGTATGAAGAGATTCAGGGCTCTTAAATAACATCATTACTTTGTAGGGACTGAACCTTGTACAGGGGTTTCCTGCAATCTGATCTTTACCAATAAATCTTTCACAAATCTCCACCTGGTATTCTATGATTGCTGCAAAGATGCAATTAAAGGGATATCTGAGGGAAAAAAAAAAAAAAAAGCAGAGTTCCTAGAGGGGATTGGAGAGGAAGAAGGAACTTGAAATTGTTAAGGCGTACAATGACAAAGTAAAACATAGCAAACATTATATGCATGTATATGTACATATACATGCATATACCTGCATGTATGCATATACTCATGCATACATGGCTCTGAGAATGTGTTCAGCAGAGCACTAATCTCCAGCAAACAGCTCATTGAGTCTATAAAATTTACATCCAAATTTATTTCATTTGCTCAAATGAATCATTATTTACATAACCTATCTGGAAAGGATTCTTTTAGGTAGGCATTGTCAATATGATTAGAATTTAATATTTATATAACCCCAACAATGCACTAGGTACTGCAAAATTGATGAAATTGAAGCAAAATCATAACTTTCACATTTATCTACCTAAAGATAATATTTTCCTACCTCTGACTGCTGTATTTTCAGTTACTGAGAAAAATCTCTATTGAGGCTGCTTTCTAAACATGCAAAGATTAAATTTGCTGACTTATATTTAGACAGTAACTACATAGGTTATAAGACTGTGAGAATAATAAAATGAAGTGAAAGGAAAACTGGAGGTGGAGGAAGTAACAAAGCCTTACACTTTTGAAAAAGAAAATATTGAATCAGATTAAGTATTAAAGAGTTGAAACAGAATTTTGAACAAGTTGTTATCACAAAATTCAATTCAATAAATATTTATTAAGTGGGTGATTTGTGAATTCTACGGTCACCCCTAATTCATTAGTTCAATAAGTCAGTTGCTTTCTGAGGTAATAATAATATTATTATTATAATTATTATTATTGTTGTTGTTGTTAGTATTTAAAATCCTGATATGCCACCTAAATTGTTTTCATATACGTGTATATATATACATATATGCATATATATATGTATATATATCTGTAAATGTATATATAAACTATAGATGCTTACAACTTAGCAGATGGTGATGTTAGTTTCCATATCCACTTTTCAATGAGGATGAAATCGAAATTAAGAACAGTGAACTGGGAAGGAAGGGATATAGTCCAAGGAGACTACAATTTGGTTGAGGAAAGGAATCAGATTTGAAGATCATGATAAATAAATATAAAAATAAACAAATACTTCATATCTTTCCTGTTTTAAATATGACTTTTATAATTATAAAATCTGTATAAAATATTTAGGAACCAAAAAATTGGAAAAGGGGGGAAAATTCCCAAAATTACACCAAATTTATTTATATGATAGAACCCTAATAAAACATTTACTACTCTTCTACTTTTCATGTGTATGGGTACATATAGTGTTTAATATGGGATTTTCTAGACATTATCTTTTGTAATTTGGTTTTTTTTTTTAATTTTTATTCATTTTTGAGAGAGACAGAGACAGAGACAGAGCAAGAGTGGGGAAGGGGCAGAGAGAGAGGGATATACAAAATCTGAAGCAGGCTCCAGGACCTGAGCTGTCAGCACAGAGTCCAACGTGGGGCTTGAACCCACAAATCATGAGATCATTACCTGAACCAAAATCGAATGCTTAACCAACTGAGCCACCCAAGCGTGCCTGTAGTTTGGAGTTTTAAATATGCACTTATATGTGTACACGTACACACATTTCCATGTCAATTTAGATTTGCACCATACTATTAGTAGATGCTTGCCTTTCACTGCAAATTGTATTATTATTTTTGTCACCCATTATTTCTGAGATTTTTTTCTTTCTTTTTGTTTTTAATAACAATGCTTTAATAAGCATATTTGTCTTTGTACTATTTTCTGGTTATTTTCCTGGCACCCTATATATATACAGTTTTGCCTCTAAGATTCTGGCAAAAATAATTTCTAAAAAGCATCTCTGAATAAATGGAGACAGAGGTGGAACGCATTCATATAGACACTGAAAATTTCAGGCTATGTTTCAAGTGTATAGAACCAAAGAAAACAGTTTTCCAAAAGCACAAATTTTAATCAAATATGTTACCACTTTGTAACATGTTTCTTGAAATACTTGTACTTGAAATTGTATCTAAAAATGCCTTAGTTACCATTAATAACCAGAAGATACATGAGAAGTATCAAAAACATGAACAGCTTAGGCATCACCAAGCCAGAAGTGATGACAACTCAAAGGGCAGTGGAAGCTGTCTATTATCCGTATTATCTATACTGGCTGATTTCAGTTCTTATTATCATGTAATTTAAATTTAGGCATATGCTCATATCAATTGGTGAACCTAAGATTTGATTCAGAGTTAACTTTACAAGACTTGAGCTAAGCTGAATATCTAATAAGTACGGAAAATTTTTAGTTTTCATTTGGCTTTGGTTTGTTTTTTTATAATAAGACCTAGACTGTCCAAGTCCCATTAATTCCAGCAGAAGGAATTAAAATAATCTATATTAGTCATGAATGGGAGATGTCACCTGTCATCAGATTTTGATCCTATCTGGGGGAACTGTTCAATAGTGTGTTTTATAATTCACACAGAATTACTGGAGTGTAGATTACTAAATAGGAAGGCACTTAAAGCAAAGGAGCATTACAAAAATAACACTGAATTGTAAGAGATTTGTGCTTTGCACCAGTGCTATTGGATGGTCTAGAAAAATCAGAGGACTTACAGTCTAAGACCCTGAGGTTATATCTTATCTCTAATAGAAGAAAACTTTTAACTTTAGATAAATAATTGAGCCTTGGTATCCTCATGTGTAAACTGCCTATCTACTCAATCTCAATGTCATGAGAATAAAATGCATGTATATATAAAAACACATCAAAGTTCTCAGTAAACTCAAATATACATATTACATTATAATACCAAAATTTACAATTCATCAGGAAATGCAATGCAGTCTTTCCTATTAAAATCCCTACAAAATGACTGTGAAGTTGACTCCCACAACATGGGATCAAATATCAAAATCTGATGTCAAAAGTCTGTATGATATTCTTCCCTTTGAAAGAAATCTTTCAGTCTGTCAGGCAGTCAGTTAAGAGTAGGTAATTTTATTGAGTGCTCTCTCTGCCAGGATATTGAATTCCCTCACCCTTCTCAAAAGCTTTATGTTATCTTTGACTCTTACCTCTCCTTTTTGTTCCATGCCTATCAGTTATGAAACGGCATGGGACAGCCTCCATTGCTCCTGATTTTGCTGTTCTGGACCCATGAGCTCAGCTGTATTTCATTTCCTGTCCTTGATGTCAGTAAGATTGCTAATTCTATCCTTACAAAAAAAGCATTACTCTAACCAGTTTCAAGATGTTTTTGATCCTTACAACCAAAATAGCCATGATTAGAATACTTTCTGGCTTCACTCCTCCACATGCAATCTACTTTCTATGGAAACTATCATTTCCTTTGGAATCCCCAATACCCTATATCTCCACTTGTGTATTACTTTTCTTTTTTATCTCTGTCTGTTGAAATTGTAACTCCTTTTAAAAAGCCTAGTTTAAATGCTATTGCATTAAAGAAAGCTTGTCTCATTCAGGCCACCAGGCTGTGAGATCCTGCATTGTTTTGTTTTGGTTTTACATCTCTTATAATGACTCCCTACATCCTATATTTTGCCTATTGCTATGTTACAAGGCTTAGGTTATCCTTCATGTGTTGTCCATCCTTCACCCTCAAACAGTAGATCACTGGGTATTTGAGAACAGGGGATGTTTTCTACTCATTTATAAGACCTAGATATTTAGCGTGGCATCTTAGTTACTGTAAGAATAGATACAAGTGGGGGCAGGGGGGGAAGATGACAAAATGAAAGAATGAGAACTACACAGTATATTATAGAGCACCTTCTAGGAAATGTTTACAACACTGAAAACGTGTTACCAGGAAAACCTTTGACTGAAATCCTAAGTGGCAATGTGTTGCTTTACAAGTCCTACTCTTTGAAATATTATTGTAATGTCTTCTTTTTCACTTTCTCTTCAGTGTCTGGTAGGCATGGAGCCATCTCAGAAGCACTCTGAGACACCAGCAAATGGCAGGACCCTAACCACAGACCCAAAACTAATTTAATTTAAAGAACACATTAGTATGATTTACATTCTGTTTTTGGGTAACATTTCAAAAGGGAGGCGTACAATCCTCCAGCAATTCACTGATGAGACAGATATGAATGAAAAATTGACAAGTAGCTGTGATAGAGCCAGTTGGAGCAACAGAAAGAAGAAAGAAAGAAATTTTAGAAGCATCAGATAAGTGAATTTGGAGCCTATATTGACAATTAAGATAGCCAACATTATCATCATTCATCATTCCCAGTTGAATTTTTCACAGTAGGTGATACTGTTCAGTTGAAGAAACCAATTTGTCTATTCATTTCAACTCAATTATTCATAAATTCTGCCTCACTAAGTGGACATAAGAGACCCAATGGATGATGAAATCTAGAAGCTGAGATCATATCCAATATTACACTACTGAGTTGAAAGGGACCTTAGAGGGTCATTTTTTTTTTTCTTAGTTTCCTTCCCACAGAAAAAAAGTCTCTGTTGAAAGGTCCTTGGCAGATCCATGTTAATCTCCAGGTAGTCAAATGTCTTGTGCATTAGGTTTCTTCACAGATATCACCTAAGGACTTCCCTGAACAGGCCATCTAAATCAGACTTTTTTGAATCATTTGTTATAGCATTGTCTCTTGTTTTCTACATAGTGCTTACTGCTGTATAATATAATAGCATTTATTTAGTTATTTACGTATTTATTTATTTACTGTCAATCTTTACCCGATAGATTGTAACATCCATAAGAATAAGGACCTTGTTTAGATTGTTTACTGATGTATCTAACGTATCTAAAACAATTCCAGGCAAATGGCAGAAATCTTACTAATGTGTAGTTCATGTTACTGACTAAAATGAAGGATTATTTAAAATCTATAGTCATTTTCTATAGAAGGAAGTACACTCTATTGCTGAAGGCCTCTATAAGAAACACTTTCTAGTTTTGGAGCAAACATCAGTCATCCTATGACTTACTGTTCAGTCTTCTCTAACAAGGCTACTATATCTTAGAGTGGATCATTTTAATATATGAAGACTCAACCTTGAATTAATCAACAAGTTACTTGGTTTTAATCCTTGTCACTCCCTTTCCTAGACACCAAGACTTTTTTTTTTTTAAGCCAAGGATAATTTAATAGTTGAAATGATATTTAACATACGATATTTATCATGTTACCAGAGCAGTGATTCTCACTTACCTTGAGTCCATGGACTGAGTGTTGTGAATTCAATGAACATACAAATATGCTCATCAGAAAACCGGCGATGCAAGCCAAAATGTACATACTGTTTTGGGGGATTCACAAATACTTCCCCACCCCCGACCCCAATTTACTTAAAGACTCTGAATGATGAACAAGCTGTTTCAAGATATAATCCCAATCCTCAAGGAGTCCTCTGTCTACAGATGGGGATAGCTTTCCCTTTGTCTTCTTTTCTCTAGGTTTCATAAACGCATGCTGTCGCACATATGGTAGTTTAGAATATAAATGGTTAACTCCTTTCTCAAAGAAGACAAGACGATGCTTTTTAATCTCAAATTGTATAATTTTCAACTGCACATTATGAATGGTAAGTCAGATTCTCTGGCCTGTACCTCCAAATCACTTGGCAAAAAATATCTTTCACAATTTAGAAACATAATTCTGCAAACCATTGTTAGGGATATTTTTACTTACATGACTTTAATTCACTGATATGAAATATAACAAAATTGCATTTACATCCTCTCTGTATTCTGTTCCTGATTGTCTCCTTTTAATAAACTCCACTGAGAGAAAATGAATTTATTTTTGGTTTGCAGTGTTTCCAAAGGCAAGATATAAAGACCTTGATAGCTTACTAAGTGATAAAAATTTTCCATAAGCAACACACATAAATAAAATGATTTGTTTTAACTGGCACTCATTATAGACACTGCCTGTTGTATTTCTCTCTATAGCAAATTAAATAGATGTTTGCATTCTGGCAGAAATCTTACTCTCCCCATTTTGCTTTGTCTCTCTTCTGAGAGGGATGAGACCTCCTCTGTCAACTTAGAAGCTCTTACTGTCACTAGGCAGAAAGAAAGCACCTCTCCGTGGATGAGGACTATCGTCTGCCAATAGATTTGGCTGTCAACCACCCAAAAGCACTGTCACTCAGTGTCAAAGCACTAACAACAAAGCAATTATCCACACAAAAAAGAAAGAGAATCAGAAGACCCCAGTTATGTAGATAAAACAGAGCCAGTGAAAAATATAACAAGCATCTCTGAAAACTAAAGCATGGTTCCCTTCCTTCCTCCCCTCTCTCCCAGTATGCTGCCATATCATCCATAAAGCCTTCGCACTTGTTTTTTTTTTTTAAGTTAAATCTTGGCAAGTATTTCCAATTGTTTTGTGAAAAACCAGCAACTTATTTTTCATAGAACATAACTCTTCTATCAGTGTTCTACCTTACTTGAGGGGAAAAATATATATTCAGAATCAATTAAAATTCAGACAATTCTATGACTTCATTTGTAAAAACCAAGCAGTAGCAGCCCTGGAAAAAAAAGACTGTCACACAGAGGATAATTTTAAATGGGCAAGATAGAGTTGGAAGCAGAAAAAGAGCAGGTGAATATTCAGTTTTGATGATGCTGTATCAAATACTGTGATACAAATGAAACAAATTTTAACCTATAGGCTACTAATAAGCCCTGCAGGTGTAAATCAGGAATTCAAATGAAAGTTAGCATCCAAATATGGTAGAAAGATAGTGGCTTCTTAACAAATTGAATTTTCTCCCACATTATGTAGTTATTCATCTTTTTAATTCCTGCATTTATCCAACAATTACTTATTAAGCACCTCAAATGTCCCAATAACTCTATTAAGCTCTGGGAATGCAGTGGTGAAAAGGAACTGTTGTTTACTATTCTGGAGAGAGGCTACTGGGAAAGACAAATGGAAGCAAGTAGATGAAAAGATAACTTTTGACTATGATGTCAAGATAGTTCAGCTTTCTCTCTGGCTCTATATTTCACACGTCCTGTGCCTTTGGACAAGTCATTTCCTTTCTCTGGAGCAAATGTCCATGCTGTGCAAAATAAATGAGATGGGATAATATATTATCTCTAATATGCATGTGGTTCTAAAAAATTCCTCATTTTATTTGATGGTTTCTAAAGTCACTTTCTATAGCACGCACTCATAGGAAGATAAAATGGTCTATCAAGGATGCTTTGGCTACACACTGAAAATAGTTTGTGAGCTTTTGGCCCCTGAAATCCACAACTGTTACTTAAATCCACTAACATCATAATCATTATAATTAATATTACTACATTTTCCAGGTGCTGGAATTTGTGCACCTTACTGGGAACATATACTAGAGAAAGAAAATAAATAAAAATGTCCAAAATATTCAGAATATGTTAAAAGTGGTAGAAACTTGGGGGGGGGGGGACTAATGAATAAGCCTTTAATTAATTTTTTTTTAAACTGAAACCTTTAGGAACCATTAGTGTCTGCATTATTAGTTGAAGACACATGTTATTAATCTAGATGTATTTCCTTATCCTCTGGGTGCTTTTATTTTTCCAGGCAAGTCTCTTAACAAAACATAAAAAGATGGTCTTAGAATTAAAAAAAAAATTATACTGTGCCATGAATTTTAGGTTTGTTTCCCTTAGATAAGTCCTATATAATTTTGTAAACTGTTAACTATCATGAGAATGTAAGATTGTACAAAGGACATGATTGGATGAAATAGTTTGTTTTGAAAAAATTACAAGATTTAATTTGTATTCACAATTAACAAGATTTAATATGATTGTTTTAGTAGAAGGCAGAAAATTTTATTAATAATTACTAAATTTGTCTAAGTCCTTTGCAGATAAATTTAAAAATAGTAAGTGTATTAGATAATTTCTGCCAAAATCTTTATTGTCTTACTTGATATTGAAAAGCAGCATATTCAATATGTTCCTGAGTAAGACTATAGCAAGAAATATACATTTTTTTAACTTTTATTTTTTTATTTAAATTATTTTTCAATATATGAAATTTATTGTCAAATTGGTTTCCATACAACACCCAGTGCTCATCCCAAAAGGTGCCCTCAAGAAATATACATTTTTATGCAAAACTGATAATACTTGGATAGCTTAGTTTTACTAATCCATTGCATATTTATTTATATTTCCTTCTTACATTTTTCCCCGGTGAAAACCAGTCAATTTGGTTTGGTTACTCTGCTTGGAAGATGAACATGTATTCTATCTTTCAATATAAAAACAGTAAAACAGGACAGGGACATGAAAATATGTGACTAAGACCCAAAACTGCTCCAAAACTTTCATATCAGGGAATTCAATACTCAGAGGCACCTGGGTGGCTCAGTCGGTTGAGCATCTGACTTCAGCTCAGGTCAGGATTTCACGGCTGGTGAGTTCAAGCCCCTTTTCAGGCTCTGTGCTGACAGCTCAGAGCCTGGAGCCTACTCCAGATTCTGTGTCTCCCTCTCTCTCTCTGCCCCTCCGCTGCTCACTCTACCTCTGTCTCTCTCTCAACAATAAAAACATTAATTAAAAAAAAAAAATGAAATCCCACACTCATTTTGTTAGACTAATACAGAGTATAAGAGTATAATAGATCCAATCTTTTTTTCTCCTCTAAAGTAACATCACCTATTTGGTAATGACCTGTGAATCCTAATTTCTAAATGGGAATTCTAACTTTAAGCTAGGTTTCCAGGTAAGAAGGTGGGAGGCTGGAGAAGCAACAGTGTTTGTTATTCAAGAAAGATCAGATTGAAGACATAAGGTTGCAGTGACTAAGCTCATGAGCAATAGACTATAGGCACTTTTCCCTAACATAGGTAGGGATATTTTATGCACCTTTCATTCCTGATTACCCAGCACAATGCTGGTACATGGTTCAATATATGGTACATATTTGTCACACTTAAATTCATTAAATGGATGCTGTAAATAAGGACACTGATTTCAGTACAATTTCTACCATCAGAGTAACTAAGTGAATTGTTGACCTGTATGATAGTTAGACTGTCAATTCTGAAATAATATCAGTCTAATTCTTTGTTAGGAAGAACACCCCAAATACTTAAACATCTCAGATGATAAATATATCTTTCTTATTTTGTGCAGTTCAGATTAAAAAGGAACACATACACACACATACACACTTACATATACACACATAGTACTCACTCCATTCATAATGGTTACTTGTATTTCAACATTTGCATTGATGGATAATTTTGGACCAATATAGAACCAGGTGGGAACCGGGTACAATCACAGGCTTTAAATTATTTTGAATATATTTTTATGCAGTTTTGTAAATATAATACATTCATTCTATTTCAAGTTGAGAAAAACTTTTTTGGATTTATTTCAAATTTCACAAAAGTTGCTTGGTAGACATCTCCATTGGTATGGTGATGATAATAGTGTTGATACCAAATGTGTATCTAGCATAATTAGACCTTGTTCAAAATGCTTTACACATCTTAATCCATTTAATTCTAATAGTAACTCAATGAGCTCTCTGTTATTTCTTGGTTTTTTGTTTATTGAGAGAGAGAGAGAGAGAGAGAGAGAGAGAGAGAGAGAGAGACTGAGAATTCCAAGCAGCATGGAGCCCAACACAGGGCTTGATCTCAAGAACCATGAGATCATGACCTGAGCTGAATTTAACAGTGGGACACTTAACCAACAAAGTCACCCAAGTGCCCCGGGTTTGTTATTTCTATTTTACAGATGAGAAAACTATGGTTACCCAACTTGCCTTGATCACACAGCTTGTTAAGCAGCAGGACTGGACTGCGTGTGATGCAGTTAGCTCCAAATCTAATGCTCTGAACTTGTAGACTAATGATGTCAATATTACTATGTTTTAATTAAAAATACTAAAATTTGTTAGCCAATTATAAATTACAAGAAAGAAGAGTTGAATTTGCCTTAAAGATACTTTACAAACTGGTTATTCTAGAATAGTGCTTTGAATTAGAAACGGATGTTCAGGTGGCAAAAGATTATATTATTTCCTGGTGCCAAGATTTAGAATGGTACAATTCTTTAAAAATTCTAAGAATGAATAATTTTAAGTAAAATGACCTTGACAATTTAAGTTTTGATGCAATGAATATTAAGGACAAATATTTCTCTTTGCACACATTCATTTTGAATGATCAGCTTGACAAATAGCTTGAGTTCACTTTGTAATTATTAACAATTTAACTGAATGAATTTTGTTTCATTTAAGTCTGTAACTAAATAAAATTTATTCTTATGTAATATTTTTCAAACATCAGTAAAGGACTTATCAACTGTGCCAAATAAATATAGGTCTAAGCTACAGAACTCTAAGGACCAATGACCCCAAAATGTCAACACTTAACAATTAAAGAATGTCTGCATTCCAGTATGTATTTAGTAAAAGCAAAATTAAAACTGTAGAAAGTGCATGTGGCTTTCTTAGATACACAAAGGTGTCATTAGTTTTGTGAATGAAGAGAAAAAGTTATAGCACAGTTCATGGGCAGCGAGGTGTGTTTAAAATATTAAGATATGTCAACAGAAAATAAAGACCAAAATTCAGAAGGATTTCAAATTTTAAAAAGAAAAAGAAAATCTTACGTATGTTCCTTTATACTATATAAGTTCAGACCACACTGTGGCATTTCTGGAGAGTCCTTGATAGAAAAGGATCAATTTTTGAGGGAGACCCCAAATGGTTTTGTAATAGTTTCATTTTATCCTTGAATAAAATGGGCCAGGCTCAGAGATGAGTTGACGAAACACAAAGGGTGATCTTGACCTCTCCCTTGTTCTGAGTTTACCAGAGCTATGCTGTCAGAACTTTCATAGATCTACTTTTATTTTATAGCGTTGTGTGTGTGTGTGTGTGTGTGTGTGTGTGTGTGTATTCAGTTTTGTCTTATCTCCAGCACTTCCAATTCTAATAGCTGGAAATATAAAAGAAGTCCAGAAACTGTTGTCATGTATAGTGCATAAGAATGAGTTTCTTAGAATCTTTGCCAATTTGGGTATCTCCCAACTTGGAATATTTCCCAGATGGGTACACTTAAAAAAGTTATGTCATTCTCCAAGTTGTTGTTGACAAATGTTTCTGTGGATGCTAATAGACGTAAATGTTATTTCCTATTTAGACTAAGTATAGAAATGGAGCGTTTACAACAGCACATTAGAGATTCTTATCAACCAGGAGTGGGAAAGGGCCTGGGAGAGAGGCATAAACATTACAATTGTATACAGTGATTAATTCATGTGTGGGCTTTGCTGAGGTGTATGTTTCTGGAGGATTTTAGGCAGAGTTCAAAAGTAGGACTGCACATGTGCATGGACAAAGGGGTTCACAAGTATCTGAAGTTTTACAATAAAAGATCTCTGTAATTCTAATTAAATTAATTTTTCCCCATTACAAATGGAACAGACTAGGATTCATCCTGACCAAAAATGGAAAAAAAAAAAAAAAGAATATAAGCTGCTTATCTGATTCTCCCCAAACTATACTCAGAATACTCAAAACATTTACTTAGTAGCATATGGTGGGAAAGTATAAAAAACGAGAACAGGTTCTCAACCCTAAACCAAGGACAGGATTTTCTATAGACGCACACAGTACAGAAAGAATGGTCCGAGTTCATTACATGATCCTGAATCTGAGTAGAGAGGTAATCCCATTTCTTAATAATCAGGTCATTGCCAAGTTCTGTTGCTTCATTCAAACAAATATTAGAAAAAGAGAAAGGAAAGGAGAAAAAGAGATAAGTTACGTGAACTCAAGCAGAGAGCCATAGAACACCATTTCTAAACACGATAATTCCTTTGGAAGTTCAAGGTTAGAAGAATATCAAATTGATCCAAAATAAGACACATATTAATATTTAATATGATTTCCTCCTGCCCGTGTGCCAGTCAGACATTTGGTCCCTAGCATGACATTAATGAGACTGTGAGCTCCTTGAGACAGACACCATGTCTGGTTTATTTCTCTACGCCCCACGGGATCTACCCCAGTGACTAGTATTTAGAAGGGACTCAATACATATTTGAAGAGAGAAATCCAAAATAATTAGCCTTGTGTTTATCTTAAACAAAGCTTTGCTTCTGTTCAAAATTAGTTACTTGCTGCCACACAGTTCCAGAAGCCACTAGATTGTCGATGAATAAATATAAATAATTACAAACCACTGTTACATTTGCAAAATTAAACACTAAACTGGTTGGTTGCTAAGGCCCTTTCCAGTATTAATATTTTCTTGTCTCTGGATGCATTGTCCTATATTCCTCTTTATTTATGAGGGAAAAAAAATGTAGGATACTAGCTTCAGCAATCCTTTTCTCTTTTCAGGGTGGCGATTTTTTTTTGAGGTAACGGGGAGTCAACGTGGAGGTGCTGGCAATTTCAAATGAAAAACTATTGCTTTGCTTCAGGTTAAATCACTTAACCTGCTGTGAAGCAATTAGAATCCATTTCGCTATTGAGCACAGCTAGGTGCTTAATAAAAGGGTCACAGGGAGTCACACACAAAGATGGCCACTCAACTCTGCAAATCCACCAGCTGTGCAAAATGGTCTCTACCCTGATGCTGGGCAAGTAGGTCTATTCCCTGACTCCCACTCCCCATTTTGTAAAGACTACTGAGTTCCAGAATTTACAGCCTACAAGAGTGAGGCAAGTGATTGCATGCATTTTTTCAAATGCTATTTTATTAAATTTTATTTTACACGATAGAGAATGTTGCCAGAGTTTTTTACATATATGATAAATCTCTCACTTTCCTTATTTATTGGCAAATGATGAAAGTCAAAAACAATTCATCACCTGCTGGGGCCACTCATATATAAAACCAAGCCCGCTGTTATCCACCGTGCTTTAAATCAAAACTATACAGCTAACACACTCTCACTCTCACACATTCCCACACTCGGAGGAAAGAAAAGGCAAACATAATAAATGTCTTCCCAGAAACAGAAACAGTCCAACAGTCAGCCAAAGCAAAATGTTCTCTCTCACATTTACCTATATTGTTCTTCTTAAAGAAGCATAATGTGAGAGCAGTCCAGACTTCGGATACTGCCACCCAAGTCAGCCTATTTACTTTACCAAATAATTAGCCACTAAACTTTTCTTAAGATTGCTCAAAACATGCATCGCTAATTCTCTAAAGTACAATATAAACAGTATTTTTGAAAACAAAGACACTATATATTTGCATAAGAATAGGAAAGATAGTGCAAAAGTTATTTTTGCTTTTACAAAAGGAATATGTTAAATGTGAAAGATTACTTAAGTGGTGGAGATTCACATACGTGTAATCTAAAACAAAATTTTTGAAAGTGCCAAGTTGGTTAAGTGTCTGACTTCGGCTCAGGTCCTGATCTTGAGGTTTGTGAGTTAGAGCCCCGCCCCCCCCGCCCCGCCCCCGTTGGGCTTTGTGTTGACAGCTCAGAGCCTGAAGCCTGCTTTGGATTCTGTGTTTCCCTCTCTGTGCCCCTCCCCAGCTTGTACTCTGTATCTCTCTCTCAAAAATAAATAAAACATTAAAAAAAATTAATAAAAAAAAAGAAAGTGCCAAGTAGAAAAAAACATTAATAGGCACTTACTGTAGTTATGAGACTTCTATTTTAATTCTACCTCCTGAAATACAAATTTCTAAAGCTGTATACCCTGCCACAGTCCTAAAGTCATGCTGAAATTCCTACATATATCAGGGATGTTCCATAGTATCTTAATTTTATAAAGGTAAAGTAAAAGCAAATTCACATTTCCTATGCATACTCTGACTGCGATAGTGGTTGGCTGAGTGTTATTTTGAGTCCCTGTGGCTACTGCCCATTAGTTCCAATGGAGAAAGATAATGACTCCGTGGTACAGCAATTTATCATACTACTTGCTAGATCTGAATTCCATATTCAGCCACTACATGTAAAACAAGTCCACAAAGGAGGCAAGGAAAACTAGCAGAACTTGAAAACCAAATGTCTTGCATCAGTTACTGTTGACTAGTGCAAGGAGGAAATTGGATTGCTTTAATTGTTTTGTCTGAAAGTCCATCTCATCATGTAAATCAAGAGGTAGGTGCCCTGCCTCATTGAGGCCTCCACCAAGTTTTTCTCCCTTTCAAGGGTCAGGACACGGACGAAACAGAAAATCTATGAAAAGAGTACTTCAAAGATGGCAAAGGAAAAACAAGTGTGAATTTATTCTACTTGGATTCTTTTCTTGATTCAACGTTTTGAAGACATTTGTCTGATACCAGCAGAAAAATAGCACAGGGTGACTTTCATTAGTTTTTTTTTTTTTGTTTTGTTTTGTTTTTTTTTTAAGACAAATCAATGGAATTTCTCCTGAAGCATTCATACTTTTAACACTCTTTGCAACCAGTGGAATGCAATTTTTTTTTTTTTTTCAAGTCACCAACTGAGGTCTAGTGTACTCAGGGGCCATAATTAAATCTACTTACTCTGAAATCCAAACATCAAGTTTGGTTTCATCAGCACTTTGAATAAAGGAAAACTATTATTTCAGGGGTCGAGAGTAGGATTGCTCAGCTCTGTAAGGATATGGCTGGGGCAGCAGCTACTTCCCTAAATCCAATCTCTTCGCAAAGTCAGAAGTCAAGAGATTTATCATTGCCAATGCCGGGCGATTAGAAAGTGTAATTCGTCAATGCCATTTAGTGGCCAGTGAATGAATGGATCAGACCTATCTGGAAGCTGGCTTTTAATGGTAAAAGGGGAATTCACCTAGACAGATAATCTATTTCTCAAAAAGGGATTGACTTTAAAAAGTCTATTTGATTGTACCCTCATTTATTTATTACTTTTATTTGGAAATGTCCTATCTATCTAGTTTTCCAAGTCCTTAATGCCTCTCTACTGGTTCTCTGACCTGTGATATTACTTACCTGTTAAAAAGATTTTCACAGTTATCCAAAGGCCAGAGTAAATACAAAATGGAAAAAAAGAGAAAAAAAAATCTTCATTTTTAGGTCACTCCCACTTCAGTAGTTCACCCTGAAAAATCTTCAAATGAAAAGATATTCATGGCTAAGTTAAAAACAGAATATGATTGAGTTATACAAGCCTTACTCATACACTTACTTATTCTGTTATAGAAACAGTCAAGTGGATTTGGCCAAAGAAGAATCATGTGTTGATTTTTTTTTTTTGATTCTACTAATAAATTTGGTTTTCTGTTGAACTTAAAATTGAAATGGTCTTTTCTTACACTCTTGAAACACATAAAATAATTCATCTGATTACTTTGTCAGAAGAATGTATGGAAAATATATTTCAGATTCAGCTCTTGACTATTATTCAGATACTATTTTTTGAAGGCAAAAAATTACTGATGATATGCCTTTCGAAAATTACTAAAGTTTAAATCAATTTCTTTCACTATTTACTTTGAGTATGCTCTTATGTATTTCTTAAGTGTATTCTCTGCCCCCTCCCCACACTCCTTTTTCTGCCCAATCTCTTTAATTTACCACTCCTTTCAATAAAGGGCTTATCTCCATGGAAAATATAATAGGTTCACAAAGTAACTTACTCTATGAAAAAATATACTTTCTCTCATTGTGAAAGTATTTCCTCTCATGAGATCCATTTCATGATTCAAGTGGGATTTTTTTTTTTTTAATATATATACTTAAACCAAGGCTACATAAAGAGGTGTCCTTGGGTAGATGGCAATCTGAAAACTGTTACTGGTCTGCAATGTGCTAAGATGATGCTAGGATATAACCTACAATTCTAGGCACACTGTTGTGTTCAACTGACATTTTTTTTTTTTTCATTGATGGACTTTCTAAATAAGGATATAGTGTGTGGATTTGCCTTCTCGGGCACACTCCATGTCTTGTCATGGGTCATTACTAAGCAGTTTAAGTATTAGCACTGTGAGTGACAAAAACTACCCATGTGCAATTGGTCTTATGCCTAATCTGGTTCAAAGATCAGTGGATTTAATGAATCTATAGCTCTAGATGTGTAATAGAGGACCTATTCTCAGTTCTCCTTCTCCTTTTTCCACCACAGGCCGTTTCAATGTCATAGTGCACTGTGTCATTCATTCACTCATTCATTCACACATTCATCCTATATTTAATAGTGTCACTACATAATAATACTTGTTTTCATGGATTCTATATTTTAATGAGATAATACCAAATAATAAAATAAGTACATAAACTAAGTATATTCAGAAAATCATAAGTGATTTGAAGAAAATAAAACAAAATGATGTGATTAAACTTGAGAAGACAAAGTGGCATATGCGTGTTGCTTTAGAATGTGCATATGAGCTGAGAAGATGAGGAGGAGGAAAAATCATCCACAGATGTAAAGGAAGAGCTTTTCACAGGAAACAAACAAACAAACAAACAAAAACAAAAAAACCCATCTAGTGCAAATGTCTTCAGATGGGATGAACTTGACATGTCAGGGGAATAAGACAAGGGCTTGGTGGAAGTGGACTTTAGCCAGCAAATGGGGAGGGTCCAGGGCCTGTACTAGGAAAGGCCACCAGTAACACCTTCTTCCTTAAACCACTACTCATCAGACTGGCATTATCACTTTAGCAGGCATGTTTTCTTTCCAAACTGCTTAACATTTCCAATTCTAATTGACACAATTATTGAGATCAACAAGCCACTAGCATGTCTAGCGTGATAACATTAGGAGTTATAATTAAATGTGTCTGACTTGTTTGAGAGCCTAAGTTACTCCTTTAAAATCATTCTTTAGGACTCAGGGTATCTAATCAAGTGAACGCATTCTTGTGACCTAAAAAATCACTGCCTTGTGGAAGTACATAAGAAATTAAATCAAATAAGAAGCTCAACCTGAGTCTTGGAACTTGATTGTTCTAGAGGCCATACAAATGACATAAATAAGTCAAATGATGAGGGAGTTAGTTCTAGTCTGATGGTAAACTGCAACCAACAAGTGTGATGTGGTAAGAAATGCAGGGATCATAATGAAGTGGAAATTAATATGTCCTTTCTAAAAGTATAAGCCACCACCGAGTGTCAGCCAAAAATACTTCCATGGGCGTATGGCTCTAGTGTGGCCAGATCTTCTGAGGTGTTGGTGAGAAAC
Organism: Panthera uncia; assembly: GCF_023721935.1. Taxonomy (NCBI): domain Eukaryota; kingdom Metazoa; phylum Chordata; class Mammalia; order Carnivora; family Felidae; genus Panthera; species Panthera uncia. Next base: position 97,220,974 of record NW_026057577.1, read on the forward strand.
TGGAATTTGGGATTTGGAGAAGAATGCATATGATCATTGTAGAAATTGGCAAGTTGCTAAAAGCAATGTAGATCAAACAAAACACAGCTTCAGGTCTCCATTAGCTCAGGGCTGCTGGTTTCTAAACTTTGATTTAATCACAGGCTTAGCTGATATTTAAGAGATACACAAACATGACCATCTTGCTATATGGTAACTTTCATGAATAGCCAGAAAGACTGCCCTGTTTCTTTTCTTGCATGGTGGCAGTTTAAGCCTGGTTAACAATAGTCCACAACAGCTCCATATTTTGTAACATGCCCAATCACTGGGTTTATAAATTCTGGGAATATCAAATTTTTCCTAACAGGTTACAAGTTTTATATAACCCAGCATCGGTTCATCAGCTAAATGATACATTTCTAGACAAAGACAGAGATGGATGGATGCCACAAGAATGTATTTTAAGGCTTAATACTTTTCTTTATTTGTAATACCTAATATTACTCTAATGAACCAGTCTACTACCTGTTGATAATCATTAATCTAAGAAAAACACTGTAGGTGACAGCAGCAGATTGCTTCCTATACTGTTTAACTCAACAAAATCAAAATCATTTCAGTTTAAATGGAAAAAAAGTATGAAAAGAAAAGCAGCTGTTGAACCACTCTGATTTCCATTTTCAATCAATAACTAGCTCTGATATCTACCATATCAGCCCTCACGAGAAAGGTTTGCCACATGTCATCGGAGCAGGGTTGCTAGGAGGCAGGATCACCTACCCAGGATTGGATTCCTTTGGTTCCCTGGTTTGCAGCACACCATGTCTGACTATACTCCTTGAGATGCACAGGGTGGCTGAACTCCCCTGAATGCTTACCAGTATCATGGGCCAAGACAGCAGTAAATAGTTCATGGGGAAATATCTCTTACAGGAGCATCAGTAATCTTAGGCACCACATTATTATCACTCACTACCCAAGAGACTCTAGATGCTTTTTGTCACACGCTGCCTTGTCTGGTCACCAAGAAATAATGACCATTGGGTTACATGCAGTAAGATATGTGTATATGGGTGTCTCTGGGCATGAGATTCTCTTTTTCCCTTGCTAGTGGTTATTTTAATAGAAAAATTTCATGTCTGACCCTATACCTGGCTGCTGTCCAAGAATTAAATATAGCAATTTGTTACAGTAATATTCCTCCAGATCCTTCAGCAAGAACACAAACTATTTATTTTAAGTTGTGCTTAAAGGTGTATTTCATTTTTAAGTCTCATCTCTGGCATACAACATATTCTAAGCAGCTTTCTCTCTCTTCAGTAGTGCAAGCAATTTTCTTCAATAACTTCTTTTCCAGCATGGCATATTTCCCTCACTCGTGTTTACTATTTGAACAAGCACATCTGATTTTGGTTTGCAATAGTTTTATCTGAAAAATTAAAGAAAATATTGTACACAAGGAAGGGTCTCTCCTCCCCCAGAAACCAGATCAAAACTACTACTACTTCTTTGTGTTAGAAAAAAAAAAAAATATATATATATATATATATATATATATATATATAATTTTTTTTATATATATACACATATATATGGGGTGGCTGGATGGTTCAATCAGTTGAGCATCTGACTTTGGCTCAGGTCATTATCTCATGGTTCATGGGTTTGAGCCCTGGGTCGGGCTCTGTGTTGACAGCTCAGAGCCTGGAGCCTGCTTCAGATTCTGTGTCTTTGCCCCTCTCCTGTTCCTCTCTGTCTCTCCAAAATGAATAAACATTAAAAACAAAAGAAAAAAGAAAGAAAATAATATATATGTGTGTGTGTGTCACAATAAAATTTTGAAAGTTTCATTTGTCCTTGAAATGCACATCAATTTTAATAAGTTATTCTTAACTTCTAACCAAATGCTTAAAATACTCTTTCAAGCAGTGTTGCATTTTTCTCCTTTGTTCCTATTTCCTGTGCCACTCCCTTTTTTATGACTCAGATGTATTGTATACATTGCCAATATTTGTACTGCAGCAATGTTTTTAGTATTTTCAGTTGTATATCAGATTCCTGTGGCTGCCTTAGCAAATTACCACAAATAGGTTGGCTTAACACAACAGAAATTTATTCTTTCACAGTTCTGGTGGCAAGAAGTAATAATCCAAGGTAGTGGCGGGGTCATAGTCCAGCTGAAGGCGCTAGGGGAGAATCATTACTTCTTTTGGTTTCTGAGGATTATTGGTGTTCTTCGACTTGTGACAGTGTAATCCAGATTCTCCCTCCATCTTTAGATTGCCTTCTCCCGTTTATATCTTAAAACTCTCTCTGCCTTTCTCTCATAAGGACATCAGTCATTGGATTTAGGGCATGCCTTAAATCCAGGATGATCTTATCTTGAGATCCTTTCCTAATTACATCTCTAAAGACACTTGTTCTGAATAAGGTCACATTCTGAGATTTCAGGTAGATATATCTTTTGGGGGTCACAATTCAAACGGATACAGGTTAATTTATATTAATTCTTTTTAAGTACCAGTACTATATTTTTTGTCATATAACTTTTTTTCTTCTTCACATTAAAAAAGTTAGTTTTACGGAAGTTATAAGTGAGCTACAGCAAACAGGAGTGTACATTATTTTTAGGAAATTTTCTAGTTGCATTCAGTGGTAAAAATATGTTTTCAATAAGAAAAAAATTACAGGAACATACAAGTTTATAATTATATTTTATTATGCCCTGTATAAGATCTATCACATAATTAAAATGTGGGACCACAGGTGAGGGTAGGGGGAAAAGAACATATGAATGAGATTTAAAAATGATTATGTTCCGTATATCATGCTTAAGAAAGATTTCTAGTATGTCTAGGCTAACTGAATTATTATGTACTTTTTTAACTGAATACTGTGTAACGGTTAAATATCACAATTTTGAAGAATATTTAATGCTACTGGACAGTGTGAAGAACTTTAGATATAGAATTTAGTCTATGTGTTATGTTTGTGTATTTAAACAAATTGTTATCTCTGGTTGATGGCACTGTTTTATAATTAGTAGTCTTTTTTCTGCTTTCTGATTTTCTGCCATCAGCTAGTCTTATATTTATAACTTAAAACTATTATTTAAAACTTTATAGATATGAGGAAACCATTTCTAAAATTCTTAATTTTTAGGCTGGAAATGTATGGTGTTTTTTCCTCTCTCCTTTTACTATTATCTATCTACGTTGATTTAATAATGGGATAAATTGACAATTAGCTTTAATTTCCATAACATTTATCATTATTCTATTAGTTCATATTTATTTACTTACTCAGTATTTATAGTGTTCCCTCACTCTACCACATATAGGAAGATAAATATGAATAAATCATGCCTCTGCCCTCAAGGGATTTGCTATAGATTTTAGAAGACAGTCAAGACAAATCAATAATTGCAAACAGTGTGATAGGTGGTATGATAGGGGTATATCCTGAAGTTCCGAAAGACTACAGAGGGAGAGCACATAATGCAGATTGGAAGAATAAGAGTTTCCGGAAGAAGACGTCCATAGAACTGAGTGCTGAAGGAAACCACTTACATCAAGAAGGGAGGAGAGGAGCATTCCAAACAGAGAAAACAACAAGTTCAAAGGCCAGAAAACCCTAAATTTCAGTTAAGGAGGTTTTGGGAAGTAGTGAGTTACAAAAAAGTCAGGGGACAGATCATGTATATGGACTTCATTTGGAAGTCGATGGAGAATGAATGAAGGCTTAAAAATAGAATGGGTGTGTGCATCTTGGCTTTTCTAAAAGATTACACTGGCAAGAAGCAGATAGGTGGATGGATATAATGGCAGCCAGGGCTTCAACTAAGTTGTTAGAGTAATGCAGGAGGTAAGAAACGAGGTCTTCCACACAGGCAGATGCAGTGCTGCACAAGGTAAATGCGTGGATTTGAAGGGTATTTAGAAGGTAGGCACTGCTATTGTAATGGTTTAAAAGAATGGAGATTAGGAAGAAATAACATTTGAATCCTTATTTCTATCTTGGCCAACAATTTTTGTGAGGGTGCCATTCACTTAGATGGGAAACAGAGCAGAGCAATTTTGGTGAATAAGATGAAAAGTTCAGATGTGGAAATGCTTACCTTGAGATTGTTACGTAAGCTGAAGTTTAGGTGATTATAAGGCAGGTGAACTTTTAGGATCTGAACCTCAGAAAAATGTTATAGACTGCAGGTTAGCTTTACGAAGATATTAAAATATCTTCGCAATATTTTAATATTGCAATACACATGCACAATATTTATGCACAAGGAAAACGGACAGCACAAGGTTGCATGTGCATGATTTACCCATATGGTTTTTAGGAGGGAAGATTCCCTATTATTTTCTGTCGTATTTTAAAAAGTGGTAATTGCTCCCCACAACATTTACAAATCCCTGGTATGAAATAGATGTTGGAGGATAAAACCAAATTTATCACATGATTAAAATGTGGGTCCACAGGTGAGGGTAGGGGGAGAAGAACATACGAACGAGATTTAAAAACCAAGTGGCCAAAAGGAAGGTAGGAGTGGAACTAGAGATAGGCAGTTCTAAGGAGAAGACAGGCCCAGGGTCAAACACTACGAAGAGGTTGTTAAAAAAGAAAAAAAAAGAAAAAAGAAAAACAAAAATAAATTTTGGATACACAAACAAAAATCACTAGTATGTACAAAATTTTCCTCTATTTTAAAGAGATATACTGAAGTTTGTAGGGGTAATGTGTAATGATGATCTGGGATTTCCTTTAAATTACATTAGGACGAGAAGAAATGAAACAAATACGGTGAAATGTTAGCAGCAATTCAATTCAGGTGATATGTTTATGGGGTTGATTATATTATTCTAACTTTATTCATGTTTGAAAAATTTCATAACGAAAGGTAATACAAGCAAAAAGTTAAAAATAAAAAAAATATATACTTTGCCAGAGCCAGTTCCCTATAAGGCATCAGTAATAGTGGAATTCAGATTCAAAAAAAAAAAAAAAAGTTCTCAAGTTCTATTTACATGACTTAGTTTATTTGCTATCTCTCTCTTTCTCTCATTCTCTTTCCTCCTTCCACTTCTCCTGTCTCTTTCCAGGACATATTTGGGAAAAAAAAAATTATTCTTGCTCTTCATATGCAAGAGTTCATATGAAAGAATTCATATGCAAAAACCAACTTTGGAAAGCAAATCTCCCTAAGTTCCCCCAATGGAGAAGAAAAAGGGGGGTCTAGGTCTACCAGATTATGTTTTACTTAAACGTTTGAAAGTACTAAAAACACGTGCAAGAGCAAATATTACCACATTAATTGAAACTTGACTCAACCCAAGACTCCAAAGGTAAAAGTGTACGATGGGGTGGGCATTAACTCCTCATGTGTCAAATGAAGGCTTCTGTCAACCACGGTGGAGATGTCACTTTCAAGAAAAAAAACAGGTCCACTTCAAGAAGTACTTGAAAAAAACATGATGTTTTAAAATATTTGTCCCTTCCAAGTTGAAAAGTAGTTTTTTTTCCAGGCTCAAACTTCAAAACAGGCTGTGAGCATATCGGCTTGGCATGAGAATATGTAAAAGATTTTCTGCTTTCGCGCATAAGGTATACATAGACACACAGAGAGACATGATTTTTCCTTTTGCAAATAGCATTGCTTTATGGCAGATTGCCAGAACTCACAGAGGCATGTTATCACACTGTCATGAGGCTTTGTACCAATGAAGAAAGATACCAGTTTGAGGTATTGTATAGAGTAATTGTGGTGTAGGTATTCCAATTGATAAAAGAGCAGAAATTTTGGCATTACATCAATAAGCAGTATAATTAAGGTAATAGGTAGCATGCCATCTAATCAAGTTACTACTGTAATACCAATGTGAGTTAACTTACTTTACACTCTCTGAATACTAATTACTATCACTGTCAAAATTTTACAAGATGCGATATATTTAACAGAATTTAACCTAGCTGGATAATTACTATTGTGCTAATAAATAAAAATTATTATTGAATAAACATACTGTAGCCAGTTTTTATGGATTTCCTCAAAAGTATTCTCTGGTTACAAGTGCTATAATTAGAGGATATAGACTAAATCTCATTAAAAAAAAAAAAAACTTTAATGTAAACATGGTATCCTCTACTTCAGGTTTGTGTAAGACTACTTTTATCACATAGAAATTGAAAAAAAAAAAACAATGTTTGAAATTCAAAAAGACATTTAAAAATCTCCATGGGGTCAATTGTCATCTCTATTTGTGTGAGGGAGTAGATCAAGGATGCATTTCCTAAAAGATTAATTTTGCAGTTTCAATTATAGCCGGCTAATTCCCACTTTTAATATAGATCCCTGCTTTCAGAGCCTTCTATCTCAAAATTATAATACTAAAATAAAAAGACTTGGGTAATTAATATTAATAATCCAAGTCCCTCTCTTAAATGCACCATCTCTCACACGTTCATTTTCATTTCTCCCTCTTTCTCACACCATCAGTTATTTGGTATTTGCCTTCTTTTTTCTACCTCCTTTAATTCTCATCTTCTCCCATCCCTACCTTCCATCATTCAACTTTCTTGGTTCAGTCATGCTTGCTTCCTTTCTCACGTGTTGGCACTCACATGTTGAGTTCCAAAAGACTCAGTGCTCAGTCTCTTTCTGAATTTATTGACAGAATCAAATGTCAGCATGACATACATATGGAAGAAAACTCTACAATTTATCATATAATACAAAGTGCTTCTAGCTTTTAAATAAGACCCAAACCATTTTTTAGCTACAAATATGTAGCTATATGTAAAAACATATATGTGTAGCTATATGTAAAAAAACATAATGTAACTACATATGTAGACATATGTAAGAATGGCATATTAAACACAAACATATATACATCTTCCTACCTGAAATGTCACAAATACAATAGAAATGTAATTTGTATAAACACATACCATGCATGGAATGGGTATTGTAATCACAGCAGTAACAGCAGGAAAAGCATAATGTTAAACCATGTAGGAAAAGTTGGAAATACACCAGATTGATACCACAAAACATGATACTCTTTAGACATAGGGGTAAAAAGATGGCAGAAATTAAAGAAGACATCATCAAGATGGTGGATGGAGAAAATCCAGACCATTTTCCTAATGGATACATTAAATACACAACTGGAAACTGGCTAAAATAATCTCATAGTACGAAGGAAACAATCAGCAAAACTAAAAGGCAACCGACAGAATGGGAGAAGATATTTGCAAATGACATATCAGATAAAGGGTTAGTATCCAAAATCTATAAAGAACTTATCAAACTCGATACCCAAAAAACAAGCAATCCAGTGAAGAAATGGGCAAAAGACATGAATAGACATTTCCCCAAAGAAGATATCCAGATGGCCAACCAACACACTCATCAACCAGGAAATACAAATCAAAACCACAATGAGATATCACCTTACACCTGTCAGAATGGCTAACATTAACAACTCAGGCAACAACAGATGTTGGCCAGGATGTGGAGAAATAGGATCTCTTTTGCATTGTTGATGGGAATGCAAGCTGGTGCAGCCACTCTGGAAAACAGTATGGAGGTTCCTCAAAAAACTAAAAATAGAACTACCCTACGACTCAGCAATTGCACTACTAGGCATTTATCCATGGGATACAGGTGTGCTGTTTCGAAGGGGCACATGCACCCCCATGTTTATAGCAGCGCTCTCAACAATAGCCAAAATATGGCAAGAGCCCAAATGTCCATCGATGGATGAATGGATAAAGAAGATGTGGTGTATATATATACAATAGAGTATTACTTGGCAATCAGAAAGAATGAAATCTTGCCATTTGCAACTATGTGGATGGAACTGGAGAGTATTATAATAAGTGAAATTAGTCAGAGAAAGACAAAAATCATATGACTTCACTCATATGAGGACTTTAAGAGACAAAACAGATGAACATAAGGGAAGGGAAACAAAAATAATACAAAAACAGGGAGGGGGGACAAAACAGAATAGACTCATAAATATGGAGAACAAACTGAGGGTTACTGGAGGGGTTATGGAAGGGGGGATGGGCTAAATGGGTAAGCAGCACTAAGGAATCTACTCCTGAAATCATTGTTGCACTATATGCTAATTTGGATGTCAATTTTAAAAACAAAAAATAAAATTAAAAAAATAAATAAAGAATATAAAAAAAATAATAATCTCATGGTATGGAAGTTCTAGTAATCAGTTAAAAATCTATAGCTACCAAGTGAAAGCCCAAACAAGGAAAAGCCACATACAAGATGGTAGGTTTTGTGACATTTTTACTCCCCAGTTCAGCTCAGCACATTTTGGGGAAAGCAGTGGCTTCATCCCAGTTCTCTTCTGTGTGTAAGAAAGAACACAGAAAACTTAATTTGCAACATTGTAACTTGTCTAGGTGCTGATGGGTCTCTATGTCACTCAGCTGGCATGTCAGATGGCAAACACAGCAAAACTCTGATCTTAGGTTAGGGGCAACTGTGGGAAATAGTGGTTATGGCTTGTGAAAACCACAAGGATACTACAATACCTTGACTGTGACAAGAGAGGACTGACCAAAAGTGCTGTCATCCTTCTGAAAATAGGAGGGCTAATGCACATGTGTATACTGGAATGTAATATAAATAGCCTCCTTCCTCCCCAGATCTAGAATTTAAACAACCATGCCTTAACCTGACAAGCAGTAGGTTCTCAGAGATTTTTCTGGGGAATGTTACTAGCACAAGAGGAAAAACTTAAAAAAAATGCATTTGAAGATCTCGAACTTATTGATAGAGATGAATCATATCAGAATAAAGATTATGGTTGGCATGCTATTCAATGAGGCTCTTGGTCATACGTTTTTAAAGCACAAGACTCAAAGAAAAGTTTTTTTTAAGAACTTTCAGGGAAGGAGAGAAAATAGAAATGTGTTAAAATAAAAATTCATTTCTTCATACTTTTCAATATCTGAAAAGTAGAAGGCAATGGAACATTATCTTCAAAATTCAGAAGAACAATTATTTCAACTTACAATTTTATACCTAGCCAAACATTAAATAACTTCCCTCATAAGAGAAACATTTTCAGACCTGTGTAGTCTCAAAATTCTTTTTTTTTAAATTTTTTTTAACATTTATTTATTTTTGAGACAGAGAGAGACAGAGCATGAACAGGGGAGGAGCAGAGAGAGAGAGGGAGACACAGAATCTGAAACAGGCTCCAGGCTCTGAGCTGTCAGCACAGAGCCCGACGTGGGACTCGAACCCACGGACCGTGAGATCATGACCTGAGCCGAAGTCGGACGCTTAACCAACCAAGCCACCCAGGCGCCCCATCAAAATTCTTAATTTTCATAGATCTTTTCTAAGGAAGTTATTGCAGGTTAAGCTTCCCCCAAATAAAAGAATAAATCGAGAAAGAAATCATGGTCTGCAAGAAATAAGCAATTTTCCATGGGAAATAAGTAGCCAAGTACTCCCTAAAATGGTACTGAGAAAGGATTCTAGCATGGTAGCTGTGTAATGAATACACAGGACTGTGTATCCATGGGAGACTTTTGGAGGAAGATGAAATGTACAGAATAGCTGATGTGCCTGAGTATACGGAGAAGAGACTTACACAATTGTGACAAGTTTTGAGTGTTTTCTGAATTACATAGAAGACTGTTATGGACTGCATTTTGTCCACCATTCATGTTGAAGTCTTATAGCTCAGTGCCTCAGAATGTTACTTTATTTGAAAATAGGGTATTTAAAGAGGTGATTAAGCTAAAATGAAGTCATTAGGAGGGCAGTAATCTAATATGATTGGTGTCCTTATAAGAAGAAGGAAATTGGACAAACATGTAGAGAGGACCACGAGAAGACACAGGGAGAAGACATTCATGTATAAGCCAAGAGACCTCTTAAGAACACAAGCCTTCTGACACCTTGATCTAAGAGATCTAGCCTCAAGAATTACAAGGAGATAAACTTCTGCTGTTTAAGTATCTTTGTCTGTGGTACTTTGGCAACCCTAGCAAACTATCACACTAACCCAACAATGATAAAAAAAAAAAAATCAGGATTATTATTAAACTGTTATTCAGGGGAAAAAATAAAGGATTTGAGCTAACCATAAATATAATAAGGATATACTGGGGACAGGAAGATGGTCAGAAGGGTGAATGTTTGCTGGGCAGGGAGAGGCGGGGGGTGGGGGGGAAGAAAGCAAATCATTCATCTTATTCAAAGGGAAGATAATAGACAATGAAACTGAAAATTAATTCTCAAAATAATTTAGAAGGACAGAAGAGGTATGTACTCAAATAATCAACTAAAAGAGCTGAAAATTATTGTTGCCAGAGATATGAAACTGATTAGGGGTAGGATATATTTTTGTGCAACTTTTAAACTAGCCACATTAATATATAACTTTGACTCATACCAAGCATAACATATATGATTTGTAGTATTTACTACATTATTTGCTATATGTTACAAATGAAATTTAACATAGTGGAAGAGATGAGTTATTTCTCTTGTTTCATAGAGTTTTATAAAGGCAGAACCAGAATTTAAAATAAAAACTTGAGAGTCCCAACTCAGTATTCATTTTCAAAATGACACCATATGACCTCGACTTTTCAGATCCTTGAAAATGGAAAGTTATTTCTGCTCCTAACATCTATGAGAGGGTTGACAACATTATGCCACAGGTATTAGACACTTCTGAGATGGCTGCTGCTTCTACTACAGAGGTTTTAAAGAGAGAGCCATTCATTTTTAATTAAGAACTTTAAAAATTATCCAAGTCTTAAGTTGGGCTTAAGTGAAAATTTCAGTTCATTCCAGGGTAATTGACTTATTTTAGTATGAAAGCTGTAAGTAGTGAGAATACATACTTTTGATATTAACAGTAAATAACTGAACCTTTATAGATGGGAAACTATGATCTTTCTGGATTGAAACAGGAATGCTCAGGCTTAGCATCATACCATTCACTATAGGGATAGCTTATGATTTCAATCAACTGCACCAAATATGTACTAAATCAAAGAATAGCTTCACTGTATTCTTTGTTAATTACAAATATTTAAAGTTGATTGAAATAATATTTGCATTTCTATATATAATTATGTAATTGTGATGGAAAGAAGGAGTATGTCGAAACAGTAAAGAAAGTTGAGCTAAAGCCCTCTTAAATCCACTGGTTTTGTCTCTATTGTCAAAGGGTGGGTCTAAAAAGGGTGGGTCTAAAAAGGCACTAAATATCAGTAGCTGTCAGCAGTCCCTAGAACCCAAGGGATTTCGCCCAAGGTCAGGTTTACATTTCAGATCCCATATACCATCTATTAGCACAAATATCTAAGTGCATAATGAATTTGTAGCCTAACCATTGATGGACCATTGTACAATTTAAGAATATGGTGTTGTAGAGGACTGGGTTACAAACAGGATGAAAAATATGGCAAGATGTTAAAATATCAGGCTGCAACATAGCCTGACAGGCTTTGTATTTCATCCTTCAACTCTGATGTTTTCAGTCATGAAACTGTTACATATTGGCATCTCACATTTTTTTGTGAAGGGCGTTACACTTAATGCTATCATTTTTTCCTTTTTTTAGTAAGTTTGAGTAGACTCATCTTCCTTCTTATATTATTCATATCCAATTGCTTTTCAGTAATAAAGAGCTGATATTTCAGTTGCTATAATGAAAATTATACATGGAAATATGTAAGATATGTACCACATCATCTGCTACATGCTAAAGTGGAATTTGCTCTGTTTTGCTCCATTTCTGGCTTCTTCTAACAGAAGCAAATGCTTTCATTTAAAGGCTCTGTTCTTTGCATACTCCCTGTAGTTCTAGGAGATTCTCCTAACAGCATTCCACCTTGCTAGTCACAAGGGTATGTGTACTAGGTCTGGCCAACCATGCTAAACCATTCCTCTGGTCACGGTGCCTGGCAGAAGAAGGACTGTAACCAAAACTGGAATTCATCTGATATGTCCTAAAGACAAGGATGTTCTACCAGAGAGAGAGAAGGGGGAAGTACATCTGAGAGATGCTGTGGTGGGGCCAGGTGGTGGAGGAAGACAGAAGGGGAAACAGAGAGAGGAAAGGAGGAAGGGAGAAAGAGAGTTGGGGGGGGGGTGGTCAGAAAGAGGTAGAAGGGGAAAAGGGAGAAAGAAGGGGAAAGAGAGGGTGGGATGGGAGATTCAGAGAGTGTGGGGAATGAAAATATAAAGGCAATAATGTAATTTGAAAACCCCCAAACCCATTCTATATTTCAACAACCCAGTTATGGCTGCCAATATATTTTTAATTTTTTTCTTGTAATTGTATGTGGATGTGTGTGTATTCAGAACAATATTTATATATTTGTACATTTGTGGGGGGGGAGAATTTAGGATTCAGTGATACAAAGTGTTTAAAATATTTAAACAAACAGTGATTTGGATTTTTAGAAAAAAACTAATTTTGATACTACTGAGAAATATAAACAAGCAAGACTAAAGCCAAAAGGTCTACAAAAAATAAGAATAGGGGCGCCTGGGTGGTTCGGTTGGGGGTCGGACTTTGGCTCAGGTCCTGATCTCCCGGTTCATGGGTTCGGGCCCTGCGTTGGGCTCTGTGCTGACAGCTCACAGCCTGGAACCTGCTTCGGATTCTGTGTCTCCCCCTCTCTCAGCCCCTCCCTGCTCATGCTCAGTCTCTCTCTGTCTCTCAATAATGAATAAACGTTAAAAAAAATAGTAAGAATAGGAATATCCTTACCATAGTCTAGGTGACATTGTTTTATAATAATTTTTATAACCCTTATGTTATTGTTGGTTAATAATTACTAATTATTACTACTTATGGGAATAGTAACTATAATTTACTGAGTGTTTACAATATACATACTATACTTTTTTTAAAAATTTAAATCAGTGTCCAATTCTTTTTTTTTTTTTTTAGTGTTTATTTATTTTTGAGAGAGAGACAGAGCGTGAGCTGGGGGAGGGGCAGAGAGAGGGAGACACAGAAACCAAAGCAGCTCTAGGCTCTGAGCTGTCAGCACAGAGTCCTATGCGGGGCCTGAACTCACGAGCTGTGAGATGAGCCAAAGTGGGATGCACTTAACCGTCCGAGCCACCCAGGTGCCCCGATATACATACTGTATGTTAACTTTCTTCATGCATCACCCCATTTAATCCTTATAACATTCTAAAAGTGACATATCATTATTATATTCATTTACCAGTTGAGGTTTAGGAAGATGAAGTGATTTGTCCAAACTCGTGCAAATATTAATTACTGAATTCAGGTTGCACAGTTAAGTGCACCTGACTGCAATACTCATGATTGTAACACTTCTCATCATATTTCCCAGATTAACAGGATTTGAACCAAGAGAGTAAAATTGAGATTATGTAGACGAGAGGAGAAATACAGACTAGGAAGTACTTGTAGGAATAGCCAGCAAAGAATTGCAGAAGATTCAAAGTTTTGAATTAAGTGTATAAATGTAGTACCATTAAAAGAATACAGAAGAGAAGATTAAGGAAGGGAAAGCTTTCTATATTGTACTACAAGAATCTAGTACATTCTTGGAGTTTCATGAATGTACAATTTTTTCTTGTGCTCTTTAATCAGGTGTTAATTATAGTATGGGACAAAAATGCCAATGTATGAGTGTTACTGGCCTTTTCTTGTAACCTCGCAAAAAAGGTTTTTGGCTTTATGCTTTCTGATTTTTTTCACTCACTATTACCCATTTGGTAGGTATCTGGGTTTGCCAGATAATTCTTTTGGACTTTTGTGATGAAGAATATAGAGGAAAGGGGTAAATATAGAAGGTTTTAATTATTAGAAACACGAAAAGAAAATTTTAGAAACTTTTTTACAGGGCACACCATAGGATTTGAGGTATAAATGAAGAAAGGTTTTATAATACCTCTTTGCAGTGGCTATCCCCTCGGTAGGAATCAAAGAAATCCATTTTTTATGTGAGAACTCACGTGTGGCTGTAGGCCTTTGATTAGGACCCTTTGTGGTGACTAGACCACCTGAATTGTAATTCCAACAGAGTTAAAATGAAATACCCTTTCACCCTCCACAGCAAATAAAATTATTTAAGGTGAGTAATGAAAAAAGGTAATTATTATATGGTGAAAATAAATACATTTTTGGTTGCAATATAATTTTGACAAAACATGGACTGTAGGGTTTATGTTATTATATCCAAGGCTTAAATCAATACTGCAATGTTTGAAGCAAACCTGGAAGTTGAGAAAGAGCATCTGCCTATGAACAAGTCATGTGGAGGTATGTAAGTTTTAGAAATAAATTTGCAAACTAGTCTGTACTTAAAAAAATGAGACCCTTTTGTAATTTTATCCTTTCCCAAGTGTTCCTTCTCTTCTTCCTCTCTGACCCTTTTCTCATACCAAGACTTCTCCAAGCCTGTCTTCTGGACCATAAGTGAAATTGTTCATTTCTCTGAAGTAACTACAATTTATAACAATGAAGATAACCTCAAAATAGTGTCTGTAAAATATCCTTAAAAGGGCTATCATTTTTACATTTTCAAAGTGAAGTGCTTCCAAGCTAAAGTCTATGCCTCTGACCACTTCACCTATATATGAAGTTACCTCAAGGACAATAATAGATGTTAATAGTTTGCTGACTCACACAACATGTCTAAGATAGCTCACTCAAGTAACCCCTATGAGACCAAAGAAAGAGTCTGTCCCTAACACAAATGGCAAAGTACACTTTTCAAGATCCAGGATACAAATGTTTGAAAGTTTTAGAACGATTATCAGATCTCTACCATCAGCTGTCAAAGATTCAAAATTACCAATGTCCATTCTCTTTGGACACTATTAAATAGTACTGAGAGTGAAAAGACATTTGCAAATCTATGTAAAAATATCATATAGGATCTAATAATCCAGCTGCTGCTTTGGCACTATAGACATAACAGCTCATAGGTGTTAGAACCTTAAAACAGAAACAGGTAGCCATCTAAGCAAAAGGGGCATTCTAGGATAGGAATTCTTACACAGCAGTCCATATCAGCATGTGATAATGAGCTTAATCCTTAAAAAATGACCAACCCTACCCTAAACCAACTGAAACAGATGATCTAAGTTTGTGGCTTGGGTACATAGATTTTGGAGAAAGTTTCCCATAGGATTCTGAAGTGCACCATTATTAAAAGCCATTGGGCTCCTCGAACTGAAACTGAAATTGTCCCTAAGTGAGTAAGAAGTAACATACCAACAAAGACCCCCTGATGAGACAATCTCACACTCTCACTTGGGTACCATTATTATTGTTTAAAAAATCTTTACCATGTGAAACATTTTCAAGTTGCTTAGCTATTCCTGCTGCTGGCAGTGGATAGAAAAAGCCAGAAAAATGGTAGGAACTGTATTTTCTCACTCTGGACAACCTGCTAATGAGGTTTATCTCAGTCCCTACATTCAGAGAGAGTACTTAATGTTCAAAAGACTTGTGAATGGGATCCATGCAGCAATCCACATGCAAAATACAACTGTGCAGAAAAATGGCATTTTTCACACTTTCAAATGAATTTGCTTCTGAAAGTCATGTGAACTCAAACCAAATTTTCTGCTCCTCTGTCCTACATGGCTGCAAATTTGGCTGATGTGGAAATTTGCTTGAAGGTAGAATGTATTCTACCTACTACATTCTTTTCACAACTCATATTCAGATATATTTTTGCTTCTATCATTTCTTAGTAAGGTGTGTTAAGGTTCACCCTCTCAGTCATTTAGAATTTCCTGCTATACATTAGTAAATTGCTACCAGTATTAGTGGTAATTAAGTTTCTTATCAATATTTTTAATTTACTTTAATTCCTTTTAATTTCCTAATCTTTCACAACATTTTGTGGTTTTTAGAAATTACTTGAAAATCACATCCAGTAATATTTCTCGAGAGGTTGGTTGTTCATATAAATATTGCCATGGTCCATACTGTCATATTCAAAATATTCTATCAGAGAAACATAGATACAATTCAATGATATCTTTCAATAAATGTGTTAAGATTAAACTCACGAATTCCCTAACTAGCATGCATAGTAAAATTATCTTTCTTTCAACACATTTATAAAAATATATTTATGAATATATAAATATATACTCAAATTCATGTAACTACTGTGTCTATCTTTTATCTTGTACCTTAGCTCCAAAATTTGATTCTCAATCCCTTGTCACCAATCTCAAGTTTTGAATTGTACCATTATATAGAAATTTGAATGTTTAAATTTTATATGAATGTTTAACAGATTAAGGTAATCATGCACATAATATAAATATAATGACAAACAAGAGTAGCAGTGAGCTTGGAAAATGCAGAATAAATTTCCCTTTTCTTTCCATTTGCTACTAGCAAGCTTTACAAGCAGGGTGGTTTTCAATTATCATACATCTACAAAATATTTTACTTATGTTCTTTTCTTGCTAATCATTGAAATTTGAATATTTTCATTGCATAACATGTTTTCAGATCTTGAACCAGGTCAATACCCTCTATAAATAAGGTTGTATGTAGGAAAGATACAAAAGGCTTTTGTGTCTTTATCTGTTCATACCATATTTATATTTAAAATAATAAAGGAGTTTCCAGTAACTAGCAAATAAAACCTCCATTCTAAATATCATAAAAACCTTTCTCTGTTTTTTTGTTTGTTTGTTTGCTTGCTTGCTTTGTTTTTGTTTTTGTTTTCTCTTTCATTGGGATGACTATCATACTATATTAGGATGGAGTGGGATTGTTAGGACAGAGTTTAGATAATTACTGTAACTTTGGAAAGTAGCAAGGTTTTATTACAGTTTCTTTAAATTACTCTGGGCCATTGCATGACTTCTAAGTTGAGGTTAATGCCAAGAGGACATCAAAATAGCCCAAGATTCCACTGACCAAATTATTTCCCCCTGTCTTATTACCAATTTATGTTACTTAAAGGCTTTCAGGAGAAGAGGTGAAGAGAATGTTTGGAAGAAGTAGAAGACAAACCCATGCTAAGTGATTGACAAGTAGTTAGTTCTAAGTTCTACCACAAATGTGCATGGGCTATTCTTGTTGGTCTTTGAGTTTCCCTCTTATTAATTTTGGTTAATCATTTTGGAAACTTTCACCTAAATGGAATTTGTTATTTAAAATCTTGCCATTTTTTTGTATATTTTTAAATTATCTAGTCACTCAAAAGCACTTGTCCTTCTTGTTAAGTACTAAAATTCTTCAAGTATTGCTGTATTTAACTTACTTTTCTAATAATCTGTGAAAATGGAAATATAAAAATCTCAAACATTGAAATAAATTGGTAACTTATAAATATGAATGTTTTATCCAACAGGTCATAATTGAAGAGTTGTGTGGAGGTTTTCTGAATGAACAAAGCTCTGGAATACTCTTCTGATGGGGAGGGAACAAAATACATAATTTCAGGGCCTTCCCAATTATGCCTGGGGAAATACTGCAAAAACTGTTGCTGACGTTAAAATAAAATAGAGATGAGGGAGCTAAAATGGCAGTGTCGTAGGAGGACCCTAGGCTTCTCTTGTCCCTTGAACACAACTAGATAACCACCAAATCATTCTGAATACCTCAAAAATCAACCTGAGGACTGACTAAACAAACTACACAACTAGAGGGAGAGAGGAGGCTCCACTGAGGAAGGTAGGAAGTGCAGAAACATGGTTTGGGGGAGAACCAGACTGCAGGTGCTGCAGAAGGGAGGGAGCCATGGTTGCAGAGAAAGGAGAGAGACAGAGAGAGAAGCATACAGGGCATCACAAAAGGTGAACACTTCACCAAAACCACTGGCTGCGATAATGAGAGGGACTGATTTTTGTGAGTTTTTGCAATCAGAGGGGTTTAAAGACTGGGATTTTAAAGGTCAGAGGGTTTGGCTGGGATAGAGCCCTGAGGGCACTCCCCTACTTCTCAGGAGAAGGCAGACAAGCAACCCCAGGGCAGGTGACAGGATCTGAGGATCACCTGGGGCCAACAGTGTGGGAGATTATTTGCTTTCCTTGGAGCATATCTCTGAGAGGCAGAGTTCAGGGAGACAGCTCTCCAGGGACAAAGTAGTCCATGGGAGCTACCCCCCTCCTCCATCCTTTGGCATGAATGTAGAACCACCAGCAAAGGGCAGCTTGGTCCTGACACTGGCTGCCCAGCTTGCTTGCTCCAGGTCCTACACCTCTGTGCTCTGGCACAACTGCCCTTCTGTGTCAAACCTGCATCTGTCCCAGTGTGGCAAGACTCTCCCCCAGAAGACCAGTGCAGCCTCCCCCACATACCATGTCCCAAAATCCTGGAGTTTCAAAAGTCAGCAGGCTTGGCTGGAATAGGGCCTGGAGGGCACAGCACTGATCCTGGAGAGAAGGCAGGAAAACAATCCAGAGGCAGACAGCATGGAAATGGCAATCTGAAAAACACCTGGAGACCTGGGGGGATAATTCATTCTTCTTGGAGTGCTTCCCTGAGAGCATGGGCATGGGGACTCATCTCTGGGGACAAAGGATCTGGCTGGTACCATTTCCCTTCCTGCCCCTCAGCATAAACACAGAGCCACCTGTGAGAAGCAACAGAGAGCCAATGCTGGCTGCCTAACCTGTTTATACCAAATTCCACACCCTTGTGCTCTGCCCATTCTGTCCTTCTCCGTCAAGTTTGCTTCAGTCCCCACACAGCAGGCCCCTTCCCCAGAAAGAGCAGCAAAAACTCCTTTCCACACCACATCTCCTGACCAGACAGTTCTGAGACCTTCAGTATGAGTAGAAGTAGTATCCAGTCTTACTTAACAAGCAGACCAGAGCCCATCTAGTTAAAACTCACCACATTCTGGCCAAGGACAAAACATTGCCCGCTGCAGGCAAGGAGAGACTCTGGAGATGACTGGCCTGAAGGACAGAACAGCCAAAACACAACAGCAGAGTGCACACAGCACCCACCAGCCACTCACTGAAGCACAAGGCTCTGGACACTATGTGACTTCTTCTTCATGAAGCGATTACTCTCAGGAGCAGGAAACATAACAGGCTTTCTTAACACACAGAAGACAACAGACACTTAGATAAAATGTCAAGATGGAAGAAGTGACCCCAAATGAAAGAACAAGATAAAGTCATAGCCAGAGATCTAAGCAAAACAGATATAAGTAACATGCCTGATAGATATAAAGAAACAATCATAAGAATATGAAACATGAGAACGGACTTAGGGAACTCAGTGACTCCATCAAATGTAATAACATACACATTGTAGGAGTCCCTGAAGAATAAGAGAGAGAAAAACAAACAAAAGAAACAAACAAAAGACTCTGAATAGCCAAAGCAATCTTGAAAAAGGAAAGCAAAGCTGGAGGCATCACAATTCTATGCTTCAAGCTGTATTACAAAGCTATAGTCATCAAGACAGTATGGTACTGGCACAAAAATAGACACATAGGTCAGTAGAATAGAATAGAATACCCAGAAATGAAGCCACAACTATAGGACCAATTAATCTTTGAAAAAGCAGGAAAGAATATCCAATAGAAAAAAGACAATCTCTTCAACAGATGGTGTTGGGACAACTGGACAGCAACATGCAAAAGAATGAAACTGGACCGCTTTCTTACACGTACACAAAAATAAACTCAAATGGATGAAAGACCTAAAAGTGAGACAGGAAAACATTAAAATCCTAGAGGAGAACCTCTGTGAAAACAGCTGTAGCAACTCCTATTAAAAGGGAAACAAAAGTCAAAGTAAACTACTGGGACTTTATCAAAATAAAAACCTGCACAGTGAAAGAAACAATCAATGAAACTAGAAGGCAACCTATGGAACGGGTGAAGATATTTTTTTTTTTTTTTGCAAATGACATATTGGATAAAGGGTTAGTATCCAAAATTTATAAAGAACTTATCAAACTCAACACCCAGAAAACAAATAATCCATTTAAGAAATGGGCACAGGTCATGAATAAATATTTTTCTAAAGAAGACATCCAGATGGCTAACAGCCAAATGACAAAATGATCAACATCACTTATCATCAGGGAAATAGAAATAAAAACTACAATGAAATATCACCTCACACTTGTCAGAATGCCTAAAATTAACAACACAGGAAACAAGAGGTGTTGCTGATGATGTAGAGAAAGGGTAACCCTCCTGCACTGTTGATGGGAATGCAAACTGGTGCAGCCACTCTGGAAAACAGTATGGAGTATCCTCAAAAAATTGAAAATAGAACTACCCTATGATCCAGCAATTGCATTACTAGATATTTACCCAAAGGATAGAAAAATACAGATTCAAAGTGATGCAAGCACCCTGATGTTTACAGCAGCATTATCAACAATAGCCAAACTATGGAAAAAGCCCAAATGTCCATTGACTGATAAATTGATAAAGAAGATGTGGTGTGTGTGTGTGTGTGTGTGTGTGTGTGTGTGTGTGTAATGGAATACTACTCAGCCATCGAAAAGAATGAAATCTTGCCATTTGCAACACTGTGGATGGAGCCAGAGTGTATTATGCTAAACAAAGTAAGTCAGACAAACACAAATACAGTACATATGACTTCACTTTTGTGTGGAATTTAAGAAACAAAACAGATGAACATACGGGAGAGGGGAAAAAAGAGAGGAAACAAACCACAAAAGATTCTAACAACAGAGACAAAACCGAGGGTTGATGGAGGGAGATGGGGGGATGGGCTGGATGGGTGATGGATATTAAGGAGGGCACTTGTTATGATGAGCACTGAGTGTTGTATGTAAGTGATGAATCACTGACTTCTACTCCTGACACCAATATTGCACTGTATGTTAACTAACTAGAATTTAAATAAAAATTTGAAAAGAAAAAAAAGCAGTATGGAGTTTCCTCAGAAAGCTAAAATAGAACCATCCTATGATTCAGCAATTGCACTACCAAGTATTTACTCAAAGGACACAAAAATACTAATTAAAAGGGTTATATGCATCCTGATGTTTATAGCAGCATTATGAACAACAACCAAATTATGGAAAGAGCCCGAATGTCCATTGACTAATGAATGGATAAAGATGTGGTATATATACACAATGGAATATTAGTCATAAAAATGAATGAAATCTTACCATCTGCAATGACATGGATGGAGGTAGAGAGTACTATGCTAAGCAAAATAAGTCTATTGCAGAAAGACAAATAGCATATAATTTCATTCATATGTGGATTTTAAGAAATAAGACAAATGAATATGGGTGGGGAAGAGGGGCAAATCAAGAAACAGACTCATTTTTTTAATGTTTATTTATTTTTGAGAGAGAGAGAGAGAGAACGAGGGGAAGAGCAGCAGAGAGAGGGAGACACAGAATCCAAAGCAGGCTCTAGGCTCTGAGCTATCAGCCCAGAGCCCCATGTGGGGCTCAAACTCATGAACTTCAACATCAAGCCCTGAACTAAAGTTGGATGCTTAACTGACTGAGCCACCCAGGCACCCTCAGACAAACAAACTGATGGTTACCAGAAGGGAGCTGGATAGGGGATGGGTTAAATAGGTGATGGGTGTTAAGAAGGGCGCTTGTTATGATGAGTACCCAGTGTTGGAATTAAGTGTTGAATCACTAAATTCTACACCTGTTTTCACTATTACATTGTACGTTAACTAATTGGAATTTAAATAAAAACTTGAAAAAAAAAAGCAAAATAGAAACTTGAAAAAAAATGTACCACAAAATGGAGAATAAGTAAAAACAAAAAGACAGTTGACTTTAAATAATAGAAATAAAACATAAATATCATATCTAAGATCAAAAAGGATGAAGGTGAAAAAAACAAAACTTTATTTTTCAATCACCAATAAATTATTTCTAAAAGCCCTTTCAATCAAAAGGGATTAGTACTATCAGTACTATTAATACTATTTAGCAAAAGGGATTCTTCTTTAGACTATGAAGCAAAAGCCAAAATATTGAATATCAAAAATTTAATGCTTAATGGATACTCAATACTGATCTGAAAAAAAATGTTAAGTGGTTGCTTACACATACAAGTAACACTCATTTTTGATAATTCTATTGTGATATCATCACCAATTTGCTAGATCATTTTTATAAAATGAATTTAATAAAATATTTTAACTTCAGTACTTAATTTTCAAAGGATCACATATAATAACTTTTACTTATTTACTGACTGTAGAGGCTTGAATAGTGTTCCCAAAAAGATATGTCCAAGTCTTAACCCCTACTACCTGTGAATGTGACCCTATTTGGAAATACGGTCTTTGCTGATAGAATAAAAGGTCTGGAGATAAAATTACTCTGGATTTAGCAGGGCCTAAATCCAATGATTGGTATCCTTACAAGAGAAAAGAAAGGGAGATTTAGGACAAAGAGACAGAGAGAAAGGAAAGCTGTATTAAGATCCAGTTAAAGATGGAGGCAGAGATTAGAATTATAGTAAACCATGGACTGCAAGTAACTTGTTCAACGAGCAATGTCTTGCAATACGAGTAGCATGTGATGCTGAATGTCACATGATTAGAACTGAGCCAACAGTTCTCTCTCTCTCACTGAGGGATCATGGGTGATTATCTCCTATGCCCGGATCCTCAGTCTGAGGCCATGATGTCTGGCAGAAATCAATGATTTTTCAGAGCACTGGAAGGTGTCCACAACTTACACTAGTGTATTTTTTTGTTACTTCAAAGCACTTACAGAGAGTCCTTTGCTTTTCCACCTAAGAGTAAGCTTAGGAATGCTTTACTTCATTCTAGGTCAGACTGCCTGCAGATATAGACCCTTTCCTCTGCTGCCATATTGCCAGTTACATTAACTACAGTAGATGACAAGAGGTTATTAATACTGTACTGTAGTCAACATCTTTTAGTTATAGTGAAAGTTGTCCTACACAATAACCCTCCTTTCTCTTGTCTCCCTCACACCAGCCATGAAGGTTTTCAAAGGTAAGCACGGGTTAATTAATTTTTCTTTATATTTTGTATTTTAATATTTTATAGTATATTACAGTATTGTAATCATTTTTATATGAATATTTTTGGGTTGTGGAACGAATCATCTGAGTCTCCATTATTTCTTATGGGGAAATTCACTTTGATATACAAGTGCCTTGGATTACAAGAATTTTCCTGGAATCAATTATGCTTGCATTCCAAGGTTTTACTGTATATTACACAGCTACAAGGCAGGGAATGCCAAGGTTTCCAGAAACAACAGAAACTAGGAGAAAAGCATGGAATAGCTTCTCCCTCAGAAACTTCAAAAAGAACTAACACTTGAGCACTATGAAAGCACAAATTTCAGTTGCATAAAGCCACCAAGTTAATGGCACTTTACCACAGTAGCCCTAGGAAACTAATACATTGACATATAAGTAAGTAAGTGTTAATAGCCTGGTATTCTGCTTGTTAAATCACATTCTCATCACAGGTGAAGTCATTAGGGAATGGATAGCTCCAGCTTGTATTTATACCTAAGAGGGTTATAAGTGTTAAACTGACATCCTTTAGGTTGTCTTCAGAGTTTTTATTGAGAGTAGACCAGGTGCACAGTTTGAATTTTACCCTCACTCTACTGGTAATCAAAGGAAAACTACAAATTTCAGTCATTTGGCTAAGGCAAAGAAGATCCTGGTACTAAAAGTGAAAAATCCCAGTGCATGTCTCCATTTTAAAAATTTCTTTTCCACTATTAGTGTGCGCGCGCGCACACACACACACACACACACATACACACACTGGAAAATAATTTTTTTTAACGTTTATTTATTTTTGAGACAGAGAGAGACAGAGCATGAACAGGGGAGGGGCAGAAAGAGAGGGAGACACAGAATCTGAAACAGGCTCCAGGCTCTGAGCTGTCAGCACAGAGCCCGACGTGGGGCTCGAACTCATGGACCGTGAGATCGTGACCTGAGCCGAAGTCAGACGCTTAACCGACCAAGCCACCCAGGCGCCCCTGGAAAATAATTTTAAACAGTATCAAAGATATCAACCTAAGAAAATGTATAACAAGTGATGTACAAGGCACATAAGACCCTAAAATGTTTTTGAGCTAGTTTAGACCAAAAGAAAATAAGTGTAAAGAAATACTATCTATGTTCATGGATTAAAAAAATATTCCATATTGAAATGATATTGCTCATACCAGTTTGTATGTAGATTCAGTGTAATCCCAAACAAAATCCCAACAGTTTTCTCTTTCTCTCTGTGTGTGTATGTGTGTGTATGTGTGTATGTGTGTGTATGTTTGAATGTGTATGTGTATGTGAAACTGTTCAAGTTAATTCTAAAATTTATATAAAAATATAAAGGGCCAATAGCCAAAACAGCCTCGAGCAGGGCAGGAAGAAGAAAGAGCTGCTTTACTGCATATCAAGACTCATTAAGAAGCTACTATAGCTAAGACATTTTGGTATTTGTTTACTTTTCATATATACCAATGGAACACTATTAGAACATTTAGAAAAGATCTACATCTTTAGGAACACTTAATTTATGATGAAGGTGGCATTGCAGAATAGTGAGGAAAAGTCAGTTATTTCCATAAATGGTGTTTCGATTATATCTTTATATGGAAATACAAAATTAAATTTGACTCCTACTTCACTCTATGCACAATGATGAATTCCAAGTGGATTGTAAACTTCTATTTGAAAGGCACAGCGAGCCTAGGTGGCTCAGTTGGTTAAGTGTCCTACTCTTGATTTGGACCCAGGTCATGATCTCATATTTCATAGGATCGAGCCCCACTGTCGGGCTCCATGCCCCACTGGAGGGCTCCACAATGCACTGAGAGCACAAAGCCTGCTTGGGATTCTCTCTCTTCTTCTCTCTCTGTCCCTTTTCCACTTGTGCACATGCACATGTTCTCTCTCTCTCTCTCTCTCTCTCTCTCTTTCTCTGAAAAAGAAATAAAATTTTAAAAAAAGTAAGGCACAAAAATATGCTTCCAAATGATATTATTCAAAGAATATTTTTATGGTATTAAAGGGTAGGGAAAGAGTTTCTAAATGGTAAGCGCTAACTGTAAACAAAAGATTGATAAATTAAACTACATTACATTAAAACTTATATTTGTCAGAAGATATCATCAAGAGGATAAACTACAGAATGGGAAAATATATACATAAAATAAAATTGATAATGTATCAGTATTGAAAAAAAAGACATACAATCTAAAAGAAAAAAAAAGATCAAGTGATTTGTATGATACTTCACACACAGAAAAAGGATAATACACATATACAAATGTGATTAAGCCTCAGTACCAGTTAGGGAATTGTAATTTAAAATAAAAATAGAATGTCACCCTATACCTATCAGAGTAAAACAAGAAGAGTCACAAGACGTAGTGTTGGAGATGAGAAACACCTGGAACTCATACACCATTTGTACCATTGTACATGGATAGAACCACTTTGGAAAGCTGTTTGATATATTTGTAAAGTTTAACAAATAAATATTCTATGACCCAGTACCTGTCTAACTGAAATATATTTACATGTACCCAAAAGCCATTTAACAAGAATATTCATAAGATAGATAGGTAGACAGATATAGGTATTCAGTTCTTTGTGCAAAAAACGAAAGCTAGAGAAAACTCAAATGTCCATCTGCACTAAGATTGATAAATAGTGTATTCACACAATACTCTTATATTTTAAAGTATACTTCAAGGAAAATAACTGAAATATTGTTATATGCAATAACATGGATAAGCCACATAAACATAATGTTGAGCAAATAAGTCAGACACAGAAAAACAACATGCATATGATTCCATTTATATAAAGCTCAACAGGAAGTGAACTAAACTAGAGTTAGAAGTTGGCATTGTCTACCTTTAGAAAAGAAGAAGGGGACAATAACTAAGATGACAGATTCCAGAACACTGGCAACATCCTATATTTTGATCAACATGGTGGACACATGGGTAGTCACTATGTGACAATTCATTGAAATATATGCTTATCAGCATTTTCTATTATAATTAAATAAAAATATAAAAGATTGGAAAAAATACATTGAGTAAACCCAAACCAAAGGAAACTAGTATAGTTTTCTTAACATCAGACAAAACACGTTTTAAGGCAATTGGAATAACTAGAAAGAAAGAAGAGATACTTGCTTTTGTATATGTTACACTTGAAGTATGTATTATGCCTTCAAGTAGAAATGTTAAAAAGCCAGCCAGATATACCATTTGGAATTTATGTCAGAAGCTAGTGTAAGAACTTCCAACCAAGAATTGGGGGTCACCAGCTAGTCATGGGACTAGATGAGATCTGCCACGGCAGAAACTGTATCAGGATAAATTCTGATATTAAAGCAGTGGGGATATAGGTTGTTAAAAAACGAAGTGACAAATGAGGTAAAATTACCCAGCCTTCCCCATCCTTCAGCAAATAGAGTGCATTTGCCCCAAGTTTTGCTAACAGTTTCACTCAGACAACTTTTTAAAAAAATATATACATTTCTAAAGTTTATTCATTTATTTTGAGAGAGACAGAGACAGCATGAGTGGGAGACAGAGAATCCCGAGCAGGGTCTGTGCTGGCAGAGATGTGGGGCCCACACAGATGAAGCTGTGAGATCATGATCTGAGCCGAAACCAAGAGTCGGACACTTAACAGACTGAGCCACCCAGGCATCCCCTACTTAGACAACTTTTAACACATTTTGCAGATCTGTACTTGGAGGGAAATTTGACATGCCAAATTCCAATGTCTAATACAGTTCTACCATATTGAGGCTGACGGTCCTCCTATCACTACTCCCTCGTCCTACAATCAGCAAAATTCCAGAAACATACACTGTTACTAGAATCTGCCTGTATTGTTCCATGCCTGGGACCTGAAGCTCCGCAGAAGCAACATGCCACACTCAGTATGTACCCTTTTCCTACATGCCCTTGGGAGGATTTCTGTCCTATTTATTGTGTTTCAAAAGGAATGTATGAATGCTGGGCTGAGATGAATTCCAGCTTTCAAAAACCACAGCTATGCTCTATATAATAGGACAGCTGCATAGATGGCTGTGTTCTGATTTGGAATGATACTAAGTCTTTGAGTCAGATGGCAAAGTTATGAAGAGACTTCTTACCTTTTTCTAGTCATCTTTGATTTTAAAACGTGAAGCCTAGGTAGGCATTTCTTTAGCTAGATTCTCTGGCATTATATTTAATGGAATTCCTACTGGATTACTGATTAAAAAGATTTTATAAATACTTAGGACTTTTGATCTTTACCCTTACTCTTACCTATGCTACCCATTCTAATTTGCTGCTTCTAAAATTCTGTTTCATATTTTCTCATTTGAACTGTACTGGACCTCATTTCTACCAAAGCAAACAGAGGCTTTTTATTTGTGTCACATCTGGCTCCTCATCCAGAAGGGGAATAAGCACAACTTAAATGCAATTTATAGATTAAATAAGGAGGAGCTGAGAAATTGTGATCAACAGTTTTGCCTCATATGAAAGAAAATGTCCACATAGTTGATTAACATAGGACATATGGGTAGTCACTGTGTGACAATTCATAGAAATAAAGGCTTATCATCATTTTCTGCCTGTTATAATATAAAACGTTGGAAAAATATATAGAGTAAACACACACCAAAGGAAACTAGTATAGTTGTATTAACATCAGACAAAACATATTTTAAGGCAATTGGAATAACTAGAAAGAAACCAGATATGCAATAAGTAGTAAGTGGTTTACAAATCACTAAGACAAAACAAATGTTATCACATCCACAAGATGCCTGACTAGGCACCTATGCCCTGATGGAGATGTAAGACTTGGTATAAGTCTAGGCCCTCCTGCCAATAAGCTGCATGACCTTGGGTTGGTAGCACAGCCTCCCTGAGCTGCTAACATTCAGAAACAACCTCTGAAAGGTAACTCGAAAACAATTTTGGGTTCTGAGCACTGAATATGATAAAAGATATAAAATGACTTCAGAAATCATAAACCGTGTTAAAAACCATTAACTTGATTATGCTTACTATTCCTGGGCAACATGTAAGCATCCCGTTAACTTAATGTATTTAAGCCTCCCAAGAACCAGTCTAAATAATTATAGCAAACATTTGTTGGTTTTTCTGCCCAGCTTCTATTAATAACCTTTCTTCTAACAACTCTTCAGAGTTCCTTCAGAGTAATATCCCTTTTCCCTAAGTGCTTCCTCTGGAGTTGACTTTATATCAGCTTAATCACTTGGCTATATAAATTGTTTTGAGGGGCGCCTGGGTGGGTCAGTCGGTTGGGAATCTGACTTCGGCTCAAGTCACGATCTTACAGTTTGTGGGTTCGAGCACCGCATCAGGTTCTGTGCTGACCACTTGCTCAGAGCCTGGAGGCTGCTATGGATTCTGTGTCTCCTTCTCTCTCTGCCCCTACCCTGCTCACGCTTTGTCTCACTCTGTTTCTCAAAAATAAATAAATGTAAAAAAAAATTTATAAATTGTCTTGAGAATGAGCTTGTGACTAAATCATGGCAAAGGGGACATAATTTTGGATGGAATATTAACCCAAGACTCTTCCTCTTTTCCTGTCACATGAGAGCCTCAAAGTTTGCTATCCCAGAAGCAATTGGGAATTCTCTTATAGCCAGGCAGAAGAGGGGAGTTTACCCAAAGTAAGTTGGGATGAAGCATGGATCTTGGGACATAGCATAAATTCTGAATTGAATTGCATCTGAATATACAATTAAACCTGACACCTAATGGGTAGAGATGGAAAGAGGCAATATCAATATCTTATGTATCACTTATGAGGAACCTGAAGCTCAGGAATGTCAAATAACTTTTCTGAATACTGTGTGTGTGTGTGTGTGTGTGTGTGTGTGTGTGCATGTGTGTGTGCACTGAATAAAGTTACTGAATAAAGAAGCAGAATTTGAATTCCAAAGCCTATTTTTGGACTCCCTATTTGTAATTTGTTGGTCCATAAATAATTGTGTGTGTGTGTGTGTAGTGTGTATTCAATATCGAAGATAGCTTTGTTGCAATAACAGAACTTAAACACTCTTTCTCAGTTTGAGAATATTCTCCAAGGAAAGAATCCTAGAAATAAATAGAATAAGAAATTTTCTCTTTTTAAATAGATAAAATCTCTTCATGCAAACATGCACAATGTCATTTACATGATACCTATCCTATATTTAATCCCAGGCTTTCAAGGACATAAATTCTGAGAAATGATAGGATATACTTAAAATACATTTGTAATTTTATATTTATACATAAATAGGTAAATATGTAGAAATGAAGAGTCATTTTATGGGACACTTGTAATATATATTCAACTGTATCATATTTGAATTTATTATATATGAAATTCATTGCTTATTAAACGCAATAGGCCTCTTTTTGAGAGTTCTACAAAGCTGTTAATTTTTAAATTCTTGAGACTAGGCCAGATGGCTGTTACACATTTTAAATGGTCTACAAAGTTGATTGTAATGTAAGCAATATTTAAGTAAAAAGTATCAGTATTGAGTCCATTGGCATTTGTATTGATTGTGATTTAGCCATTATTAATTTGATACCTTCCTCTGTGAATCTGTTCACTGCCTCCAGGAGAGACCTAACTGCTTAGGAATACAAAGCAGTATTATCTAACTCACCATAACTTTTTAAATGACATGATGATGAGTTTCAGTAACACTGTGAAATAATGAAGAATGACCAAAAATGTAATCACAGATGTTTTTCATTAATTTCAGCAAAAACTATAAATGCAAAGATAAAACCAGGAAAGGTCTTTTGTGGATCATGAGATGCACAACCTTCTGTGTCCAAACTACACATCAACATCAGGTAAATCTCCAAAATCTCTACAGGAGCAGGTTCTGGCATTTAAAGAGATACTTTTGAAAGAGCAAGGTTGTGATTGTCAGTGCTATCAAAGGCTGTTCTTCCCAGAGTCATAAGTCAATAATCTGAAGAAAGGTTTATATTTCAGATGTTAGGTGTCAATTGTTTCTGTCAGCATTGTATTTCCCCGGAAAATATGTCAGGTACATATGATAATGTGACAGCTCTTAAGCATTGTTTCATGTATCAAGAAAAAAAAAATGGGGTAGGGGTATGGATCAAATGGCAGTATTGTGTTTCTTAGAAAATATTAAAAGAAGAAGAAAAACAAAGAATAAAACTTTAATTAAATCCTGTGGATTTAATTTTATTTTCCCAATTAAAGCAATAACAAGATAGTATTTTTCAATTATTTAAAGGAGAATGAAAAGTTTAAAAAGGGCCCTAACAAATCATTTCCCTCATTGTAGTGGGTAGACAGTGGTAAATACTGAAAACAATCTTGAATAACACAAATGCTTCCTCTAGTTTCTGACTGTGTAAAAGTGAGTTTGGGTAACAAAAGACCATGATGTTATTTGATGTTTCATATAGACAAAAATATGAAGAAATGAAGGACTGGAAAAGTCATCACCTGAAATTTTAGGTAGACATTTCTAGCTTTCAAGTAACAGAAAATCTAACTAATACTTGCTCTATTAATTTAGGCATTATTTATTTCATTTTGAAGAAGCTTGAAAAAGGTCATTATGGGATTTATTCAACAATGTCCTGCTTTGTTGTCATTGGATTTTTATCTCGGGCTTAGGTTTGAGTCACATTACAGATGTCACATCCCTACATCATATCTTCACAACAGTGATCTGAGCACAGAAGAAGGAACCAGAAGTAAAGGACTTTCCTTTTACCAGAAAGGAAAACTTTTTTTTTTTTTTAGATGTTGCAAAACAATATGCCATTTACATTCTATTAGTTATAACTATGTCACTGGGTATCCTGAATTGGAACAGAGGCTGTAAAGTAAATATCAACAAAAGGATGGTCATACCTAAATTGTCCTAATTACCATTCAATCTACTGCTGGGCATATTGCTGTACTGAATCAGACTGAGGCTCTGTGAACAAAAATGAAAGTAAAAATGGCTATTGGGTGAACAGCAAGAGTGTCTGTGACAGCTATCATGGACTTATTCAACTTCTTCTTTCTCTTTTGCATTGTATCTCACATTTCAAATAGCCTGTTCATAAAACAGGCCTAAAACTCTCAAGCTGATAACTTGGACATATGAAGGAAAAGATGAGAGTAAGAATGTGTGCATAATCTCTTTTTCCTAACTGATTCAGACTACTTTTTTTTTTTTTTGATAAAAGTACATATAACAATACTGCAGTGGGTTGAATGTTGACCCCCAAATGATATGTCCACATTCTAATTCCCAGAAACTGTGAATTTGTTTTTGTTTGGAAAAAGAGTCTTTGCAGATGGAATTAAGTACCATTTTTATTTAAAATTAAAAAAAAATAAGTTTATTTATTTATTTTGAGAGAGATAGAGAGATTGAGTAGGGGAGGGGCAGAAAGAGAGGGAGAGAGAGAATTCCAAGCAGACTCTATGCTGTCAGTGCAGAGCCTATGTGGGACTTGAGCTCAAGAACTGTGAGATCATGACCTGAGCCAAAACCTAGTGTCAGAGGCTTAACTGACTAAGCAATCCAGGCGCCCTTGGAATTAGGTATCTTAAGACAAGATCATTCTGAATGATCTAGGTGAGTCCTATACCTAATGACAATTAATTTTTTAAATTTTTATGTGTTATTTATTTTTGAGAGAGACAGAGATAACATGAGCAGGGGAGGGAATAGAGAGAGGGAAAGAGAATCCCAAGGAGTCTCTGTGCTGTCAGCACATAGCCTGACGTGGGGCTCGAACCCATGAAACCATGAGATCATGACATGAGTCCAAACCAAGAGTGGGATGCTTAACTGACTGAGCCACCCCAGTGCCCCTAATGACAATTATTTTATAATAGATATACACAGAGGAGACTTGACAGAAGAGGAGGGTACAATGTTATCTATCCCACGGGCAGAGTGGGTGATAAGGTCAAAATCCAAGAAAACACTTGGAAATACCAGAAGCTGGAAGACATGAAGGAAAAAAATCTCTGTGAGAACCTTTAGAGAAAGCACAGTTCTATTGACACTTTGATTTCAGACTCTCAGCTTTCAGAACCGTGGGAAAATAAATTTCTATTGTTTTAAGCCACTGGGTTTAGGTTTATCCTTCTTCCCTCCTTCCCTCCTTCCTTCCTTCCTTCCTTCCTTCCTTCCTTCCTTCCTTCCTTCTTCCTTCCTTCCTTCTCTGTTTTTACTTTTGCTGGAAGTCCATCAGTGCAATTTTCTTGGTACCACTTGAGTATATTTTGAGTATACGTACTGTCACAGAGCAAGAATTCCTGTCCCATTCATGACTCTTCTAGCCAGACTAAGAATCAAATGGCATGAGATATATTAACAATCAAATTTAATAGCATATGTACAGGGAATCCACATAAACATGGAAATTCCAAAGGACAGTCAAATTCCAAAGACAGTCAAGAAAAATGAGGTATATGTGTTATCCCGAACTAAGGGAAAAAGGAGTAGGGGTCTGGAACTTCAAAGGGAAGGAATACAATCATCAGGTAGAATGAAAGGTTTGGTAAACAAATGTTTCCTGAACCACTCATAAACAATGTGACTTTGATCAGACTGGTCTTGCTACATTCCTCCCTGCCTACCATACCTAGTTCCTATTATAATTCTACAGTGATAATTCTCTTCCTGGAGCAGGTCTTCTACCTAAATTCTTTTTAGGCAGTTAAATGGGAGGTAAAGAGCTTTTCCTAAATCTGATGGGTTTTGATTACTTACAAATCAAAATAGTCTTCATGCTGAAGTGGCCCATTTTGGGGTGGCTTGTTTTTGCCCTATACATCACCTAAAAAATAATCTAGGTTTCAACTGCCCCACCTTGCTGAAGGACAAAGAGTTAGTTCCCTGAAATCTAAAAAAAAACAAAACAAATGAACAAAGAAACAAATAACAAAACAGACTCAAATACAGACAACAAACTAGTGGTTGTCAGAAGGGAGGGGGGTTGAGGGAAAGGCAAAATAGATGAAGGGAATTCAAAGGTACAAACTGCCACTTATTAAACAAATAAGTCATGGAAATTAAAATTTAAAAAATACAGCATAGGGGATATCGTCAGTAATATTGTAATAACTCTATATAGTGACTATACTTACCATGGTGAGCATTACATAATGTATAAAAGTGTCAAGTCACTATATT
The DNA here is from genome assembly GCF_023721935.1 of Panthera uncia. Lineage (NCBI taxonomy): Eukaryota > Metazoa > Chordata > Mammalia > Carnivora > Felidae > Panthera > Panthera uncia. Next base: position 97,254,134 of record NW_026057577.1, read on the forward strand.
GTGCACTTGAAACTAATATAACATTGTATATCAACTATACTTTAATAATAAAATTCTTTTAAGAAAGAGTTATTTCCCTGAAATCAGCACTGCTTTAGGCATTTTCCTTTAGATTGAATCTATCATATCCTCATGGATCTGATTTGAGATTTATGATATTTTTTACATGTTTGGTATAGAGGGACCATAAAGGTGCCTGTTACTTGTGTGAGCCCAGCAACACATTAATAATATATGCTGTCACTTCCATTCCCCAAATCTAGATGTTTTATTGAAAAAGGACTTCTCTGAGTGTCTACTCTGTCATATTATTAGAAGACAACTGTACTACTATTTTTCAACTATTTTTTTTTAATTTTTAAAATTTTTATTTGAGAGAGAGAGAGAGAGCATATGAGTGGGGGAGGGAGGACAGGGGCAGAGGGAGGGAGGGAGGGAGAGAGAGAAAGAGAATATCAAGCAGGCTGCACCCCCAGTGTGGAGCCTGATGCCAGGTCCTGTCCAAAGGCTGTGGGATCATGACCCAAGGCAAAATCAAGAGTCTGATGCTCAACCAACTGAGCCACCCAGGTGCCCCCTACTTTTTAACTAGTATTTCCCTTACCTGATTTAGGGAAATACTTTTATTTGATAGTCTACAGCTCTAAACTAGCACTGTAACTCTACTGGTACATTTCCTACACCTACATTTTAATATATAAAAAATGTCTACATCCTTGAAATTCAATATTATGACAGTATACACTATATTATGATGGATTTATCGTTTCTTCCTTAGGATTAAAGGAAATTAAAATGCAAAGATTATGGTTTGCTCAGAATATGGGACTCACTCATATTAATGCAGGGACAAAAATGTTAATGTTAATGAGTAAAATGGGTCTACCATTAACCTGGTGAAGGTATAGTCCTTCTACAGCAGGAGAGCTAGTACTCCATCCCAATTCATTGGTGCTGTGGTTCTAATTATTGGTACAATTTTGTCAGTCTTCCCGTTAGTTTTTAAGATGGACTATATTTCTGATTTTCTTTTAGTAAGCTTTACTGTTTGTATGCATCAAGCATCAAAAAAAATAGATTATTTCATGTTATTTGAAAACCCTGTATTGAGCAAAACAAACAAAGAGGAAAACACACACACACACACACACACACACACACACAGGAAAGCAATCAACCAACTGACTAACCAACCAAAAAAATTGGGGACTTGACTTAGACTCGAGTCAAACAATATTTTCTATAATTTTACATTTTAGAACTTTGAAGATTCTTAGACATCATCTGTGTAGCATACACATTTCACATACAACATATCTAAAATCCAGCTACGTTGAAAGATTTCAAGTCACACCACCACTTGGAGTCAAAATTCTTTCTAATATCTTGGAATGCTGACAGCTTATCTGGTGTTTCTAAGTTTCCAGATCCAGTTCAGCAGAGTAAGTGAAATTTGAGATAACTGCTTAAAAATCTCCATTACCACAATGTTCTTAAAACTTTGTTTGTACCATATATAATGCCATTTAATTTAAATACAGCTTAAGAGCTAGAGTGTATAATAGATCTGTCTGCTCCAAAAGTACTAGTTCATAAAAAGAAATTTAACAGTTAAATTTATAATCATAATAATAATCTTAAGATAAATGTTACTAACTGATAAGTCTAGGGTGAATGGTCTTCATTACTGAAGACCCTTAGCAACACCAGACATGTCTATAATAACCAGTTGGTTTCATTTCACAAAGTTTATCAAGTATTCAGATCAACAAGATTTCTTTTAAAATACCTCTAAATCTTCTACTAGAATCTGAAATACAAAAATCACACTCTTGGTGTGACTTTATGATCTACATGAATTGCAATTTGTGATTAATGATATTTGAAAGAACACATACTACTCAATAGCATAAAAGCCCAAACAATCTAATTAAAAAAATTGGCACAGGAAGCTAACAGACATTTTTCCAAAGACATACAAATGGCCAACAGGTACATGAAAAGATCCACAATATCACTAATTATCAGGGAAGGACGAATCAAAACCACAATGAGATATCACCTCACAACTGTTAGAATGGCTATCATCAGAAAGACAAGAGCTAATTAGTGCTGTGAAGAGTGTGTGGAGAAAAGAGAACTCTTATGTAATGTTGGTGGGAATGTAAACAGGCATAGCAAAAGTGGAAAAAGACATGGAGATTGCTCAAAAAAATTAAAAATAGAACCGTCATACGATCCAACAGTCCCACTTCTGAGTATTCATCCAAACAGAATGAAAACAGGGTATCAAAAAGCTGTCTGTACATCTATGTTCACTGCAGCACTCCTCACAATGGCAAAGATATGGAAATAATCTAAGTGTCCGTCGATAGATGGAACTGATCAAGATGTTAGATACAGACATGTGCACACACACAGACGCACAGACACACACAATACAATATCATTCAGCAACGAGAAAGAAGAAAATCCTGCCATTTGCAACATCATAGATGGAACTTGAGGCATTATGCTAAGCGAAATAAGCCAGCTAGAGAAAGGTGAACACTGCATGGTATCACTCATATGAGAAATATTAAAAACAACAACAAGCACAACAACAACAAAGAAAAGAAAAGTTACAGAAATACAGCATAGAAAAGTTGCAGGGGCTAGGAGTGGGGAAAATAAGGAGAGGCCAGTAAAGGTGTATAAATGTTCATTTATAAGATGGATAAGGCCTAAGGATCTAATATAAAACATGGTGATTACAGTTGTTAACGTTGGATTTCATAATGGAAATTTTCTAAAAGGATTGAATGTAAATGTCCTCACAGAAATAAAATATAAATATATATTACATATATTTTTGTTATATAAAAATATATGTATATGAATATATGAAGTGATGAATGTATTATTAACTAGATAATGGGAATGTTTTCATAATGTATCAAATCATCACAATGTACTCTTTAAATATCTTACAATTTTGTTTCTCAATTATATCTCAGTAAAGCTGAAAAAAACACATTTGAATATTCATTTATTTAATAGGTCCTACTCAGCAACGGTGGGTAAGATACAACAGCAGTCTCCACAGTGAGAATAAAAGAGGGAGACATCACGATATGGTGAAAGAATAATGTACCGTAACTTAGGAACTCAAAGTTCAGCTTTTCTATTATTCCTAGATTGTGCACCTTGACTGACTCACATTGACAACACAGATTTCAAGGTTCTTACCTATCAAATGGGGATAATAATGACCTGTGCTGCCATGTTGTCTGAATCACATAATGAATAGAGCAGCCAGCCTCACGTAGAGAGACTGATCAACAAATGTTAGGTACAATTACAAAAAATTCTTCATGGATGTTCTCTCATTTATTTTATAACAGCAACCATACAATGAGTGCTATTATGTTACCATTTTATAGACAAGAAAACTGAGGCTTGGAGAGATTCATTAATTCATCAATTGTCCCACTAAGAGGTAACAGAGTTGGCTTTGAAACTTGTCTAATTCCAGATCCCATACTTGGTGTTCTTTTGTTTTGTTTTGTTTTGTTTTCCCACTACTATAACCTCTGGTTACAAAGTACAATGTGTAAGATGCATTTAAATACCAAATAACATTGATGATAAGTGACATCAAAAAGGTAAAGCAGTAATCAATAAAGCCTTCATAGAGGAGGTGGAATTTTCTTTGAAGAGGAGAAAAATATTGGAGTACTTGGTTTAATAACAGGCAGGGGAGAATCACAAATCAGGACATGTGTTATGTGTCAGGTTGTATTTTGCAAAAATGACCTTGGCGAAATGGCCAGTTTGGGGGTTGCCATGGTCTCCCAGAACCTTGACACTCCCTATCAAGAGGTGAATCCTATTTCTCCTTTTCTTGAAACTCACGGTACCTTTGTGACTGCTTTAACAAATAAAATAAAAAGAGAAGTAAAACTGTTAGAATCTTTTCCTTCACATGTGTGTTACATGGTATGTTAGGGTTCTCCAGAGAAAGAGAACCAATAGATTGTGTAGATATAGAGAGAGAAAGATTTATTTTAAGGAATTGGCTCATAATATTGTAGAAGCCAGAAAGTCTGAAATTTGCAGGGCAGGCCAGCAGGCTGGAGAACCAGGAAGAGTAGAAGGAAGTTACAGTCTTGAGTTCAAAAGTTCTTCCTCAGGGGACCTTGATTTTTTTCTCTTAAGACCTTCAACTGATGGGATATGGTCCACCCTCATTATTGAGGTTAATCTCCTTTACACAAACTGTACTGATTTAAATGTTAATCATATCTAAAGACTACTTTCAAAGAAACATCTAGACCGGTGTTTGACCAAACAACTGGGTACCATAGTGTAGCCAAGTTGACACATAAAATTAACCACCTCATGTGAATTGAATAAGTATGTCAACAGAACTGTGTAATAAAAATCAACTTGGGGCTTATGGCAATTAAAGAATTTTGCTGAATCCAAACTTTGCCAGTTCTGCTTTGGTCATTGAGCCCTGAAGAATTTCATTTATATCTATTTTTGAAAACTTATGCTGATATGTCCACCTAACAAAATCTTTGAGCACCCCTAGATTTAAAGAATAATCATGACAATATATTTTGCAAGTGAAGATTTCCTTTAAAACAATTCTTTGGAAATAAAGTCATCAACTCCCTGCCCTGAGACTTCCAAGAGAAATGCTCTAACGTCTTGTTGCATAATTTTGAATATAGTTTTTCTTTGCATGGTAGGAAAATCAATGATTAAAAAGAAAGATTTGAAGGTACTACTGAAATCTTGAAGCAGTTTCCTGGAAAATGACACAGTCACAGTGGGTGTAGACTCTTCTCCCACAGACCTGACTTTGCTTGTATGAGTTGTGTTGTCTTGGGCAAATCACTTTGTTTCTCTTAGCATAACAATTCTCATTTGTAAAAAGAAATCACTTAAGTATCTATCTCACAGGGTATTGTAAAGACTAAATGAGATTATATAGCGAAAGAGTTTAGTACAGTACCTCGAACAAAGTAAGTGTTCAGTAAGTATCAAATACTAATAAAAAATACAGAAAGCAATACTACGCTGTATGTTAACTAACTTGAATTTAAATAAACTTTAAAAATACAAATTAATGATATAGGTAAGTAGCTCTCAGGAGTACTATCTGTTGAAGTTCTGCAATTAAAAGCTTTTATGAGAACCTGACAGATATATAAAGGGTATACACATCTTTTTCATTATTTCACCCACTCAAAATTGTTAGAGTGCTAGGCACTGTCCTTGATCCAAGGAAATTCGTGAATAAAAAAAGACATGTTAACTTTCATGAGCTTACAGTTTAGTGAGTAAAAAATAATAAATACATATGAGTATGTGAGTACATATTGTGATAAGTGCTATTTAAAAACTAGTGGATGGAAGCAGTCCCACTTAGACTGGGTGGTACCAATAAAGGTACAGAATAAGCAAGGACCTTGCCATATAGTACCTCACATGCAGTGAGAAAAAATATGGATTTTCCAGTAAGTACAAAATAAAGCCATTTTATGATTTTAGACAGGGTAATGACATTATCCGATTTATATTTTTAAAGATTTCTTTGGTTTCTGCGTATGAAAGAGCTTCCTAGGAGGGACAAGAAACTAGGAAAACCAGTAAGGGAAGGGAGATACAGTAAAAAACAGAAAATATGTGTAGAAAAATGGAGATGAGGAGAAATGAATTGATTTGAGAAATGTTTCTAAGTCATAAATCATAAGAGTGTTGACAAATTAGATACGGGGGTGGGGGCAGTTAAGACAAAAGAACATGAAGAATGATTCTAGTTGTCTCCTGACAATTGGAGAGATGTTCATGACAAACAGACATAAATAAGACTGAGAATAAAACTGTTTTTTTCTTTTTGGAAGGTTTAGTAATTAAGAGCTTTTGAAGACATATCAATTTTGAGTGATAAGACAGCCGAGTAGAAACACAAAGCAGACAGACATTTAAAGCACAAGGGAGAAGCTTATAATATAAGTAGAATTTCTAATTCCTCAGTATATACTTGATACATAAGGTTCGAGAAGCTAGAGAAAAAAGAAAGAAAAAAAGTAGAGGCATGGGGTGTATTAGTTTCTTAACGTTCTCATAACCAATCACTGCAAATTGAGTGGCTTGAAATAGGCATTTATTCTCTTACAATTTCAGGGGACAAAAGGCAAAAGTGAAAGTGTTGCCAGGGTCATCCTCTCACTCAAGTCTCCAGAGACAGGTCATTTCCTTGCCTCTTCTAGCTTCTGGTGGCTCCTGGCATTCATTGGCCTGTGGCCAATCTCTGCCTCTGTCCTCACAGGGTCTTTTTCTCTCGGTCTTAAATCTCCCTCTCCATTGTCTTACAAAAACAATAGTCATTAAATTTAGCATCCATCCTATTTCCAGTACAATACAAACATAAAATTCTTGTTTAAAAATAATAAGTTTATTCATTATTTTAGAAAGAGGCAGAGGGAGAGAGAGACAGAGAGAGAAAGTGGGGAGGGGCAGAGAGAGAGGGAGATAGAGAGAGGGTTCCAAGCCTCTTCATGCTGTCAGAAAAAAGCCTGACATGGAGCTTGAACCCAGGAGCCATAAAATCATGACCTGAGCCAAAATCAAGAGTCGGATGGTCAGCCGACTGAGCCACACAGGCAGCCCCTAACCTGAAATTCTTAACTTAATTACATCTGCTAAGACCTTATTTCCAAATAGGTCATATTCATAAGTATAACATGTTAGGCTTTGGATATACCATGTTGGTGGCACTGTTCAACCCACCACATGGGGTTATGCCATGGGAATTCTAGAACTAAAAATTTGGGTAGAGAAGGAGGAGACTGCAAAAGACATTAAGATGTTGCTTTCAGAGGAGAGGAAAATGAGGAGAGGGGTGCACCAAGGCCAAGATCGGCAAGTATGTCAAGAAGGAGAATGTGGCCAGACTGAGTGGAACACTGTTTTGTCATAAATAGTAATTAAGAAATCCACGCAAAACACACAGTGTAGTGCCTTTTAAGTACTCAAGTACTGATGTTGTTTTCACTCCGGTTGAACAGAAAGGCTCTAATTGTCTAGAAAAGCATTTTAACCCAGCATTGAAAATTATTCTAGTGGAACTGTCCTGTTATTTGGTTAAGTGATGAATGTTTAAAGGAACTTAAAAAAATGGTCATACTGAATAATGTAATTTTTATCATCTGCACAGAAAAAATAGAGAACTTAATTGAAAGTCCATTTTAGGATACTCTCAATTAATATTTTAGCTTGCTTAAATTTACAATGTGTTTTATTTTTTTCAAATAGATCAAATAATGCCTTGATGTGTTAGTAGAAACTTTCTGCATCGGTAAATGGAACCTGGATTTTGAAGAATAATTTAAGGAATTACAATTTAAATTATTTTTTAAAAATGTTTCTAGCATATATAAAACATATTAAAATATACAAATATTGAAATATATTTCAGTTTCAAAGATTTTGCCTCCTATTGGGGTCATTTCAAATCTTGATTCTGTGCACAGGATTTCAAACTCATTCTGTGTTGCTAAAATTCTTAGGAATGTCTTAAGAGCTTATAGAGATAGGATATCAGAATATTAAACAAATTAGCACTAAATATATTAAAATAGCCTAGAATTCCCTTGAACTAATTCTATTTCCAATACTTCAAACTTGATATTAACATACATTCATTTATTAAGTCGCTTACACAATTTAGGCATATTTAGGCAAAGGCAATGAATGAAGTTCCTAAAGGAGAGCCTTAGAAGTAGGATGGATGGATGGAGATATATATATATATATATATATATATATATATATATATATATATGAGAAAAGAAATGAAAAGGGGAGGGGAGTGGAAGGGAGGGAAGGAGATGATTCACAGGTGGTGGTAGTTTCCATAATTTTTGGATCATGCATATCAGGAGTATTTTGTGCATGCAGCAAATATTTTCTGTATTTATTTTAAAATATACAGAGAAACTTCCAAAATATAATCTTTAAAGGATGAGGTGAAAAATTAATAGAAAAGATAAAGTTCATTTATTAGCACATTTGAGCCACATTCACCTAACTTTTGAGAAAAGTTAACTTTGAGGCATTAGAGGAGCCGTTGGCCTAGGAGAGTAGTTAAGATGGAGGGCTTGAAAGCCAGGGGACGTAAATTCAGATTATGGCTCTGTCTACCGTTAGTCTGTGAATATTAGACAGATGTAAAATTATCAGAGATTGTTCAGTAACCTGCTTCTGTAAACCGAATTCACTCCCACATCTTCTGACATACAGCATAACACTAAGAGTAGTCATTTCACTAGAATGTATTTCCAGGTTAGGACAGGATTTCCCTCCATAACAGATGGAAGTACACACGCTTGCAGGATGATAAAATCATCCCAATTTGTTTGGTATTGACTCAGTTTATCACTGAATGTCCTGCATCCACTTTCTTAACCTATTCCAGGCAGAATAAGATGGTTGGTCACTAACCATATAACAGGGGAAAACAATAGCTAAAATGCTAACACAGTGTGCTAGAGTACTTAGAATTCCTTTAGATGGGTTTTAAAAATGAATTTAAGCTTTTCATTTTATAGTCATTAAATATAAGGTAATGTATGAGAAAATGAGAAATTATAGGGTAAATTAAATCCTTGTTACTTAATGTTAATGTGTGTTTTCAGACACAGTATCAACATCAATGGGAAGCTTGATAGAAATGCAACATCTTAGACCCTAACTGAGACTTAGTATAATGGGATCTAATTTTAATAACATCCCCTGGGTATTCCAAAGTTTGGGGAAGCACTGACCTATACTAGCAAGGGACTGTCCCTGATTAATTTCTGTACTTAACCCAATTCTGGTAATGTATTAAAATCACCTGTAGCTTTTATATCAGGCCTCACCTAAGGCTTTGGAGGGTCATCTTGGTGTTTTAAGAACTCCATGAGTGTTTCTGATTTAAAATAAAAGTTGAGATCTCTAATTGTGAACAAATAGGTGATTATTTCCTTTAACCCAGCCACCTTCTTAGACTTCTCTACCATATACTGGTATTATTTCAATTTATTTCAATTTCAGTGAATGAAACTAGAGGTTCTTATACTGCAGTGTTAGATTATTGTGGGATGTTTGCTAAAGCACAGAGTACTGAGTGCTTCCACCTCTATGGCTGCTGACTCATGGGACTGAATTTGTATTTCTAATAAGTTCCCTGGCAATGCTAATTTTTCTGATCCAGATATCATGCTTTGAGAACTAATGACTAGGTGACCTGGCTGTGAACTTAAAGGATCTAGGTTTAAACTGTAGTATTCCCATCAAGTAGTTCTGTGGCCTTTGGAGAGCTGCCTTACTTCTTCCAGTTTTGTTTCTGCACCTGTAACATGGGAATAATTTCAGTGTGCACCATATATATATATATATATATATATATATATATATGATAATTCATATAAAGAATAACAACTGACATTTAGTAATGTTATGAAGAATTTGTCACTTTTATTGTTCAAAATCGAAGAATACTGAATACTTAATGTTATACACTTTGACCGCTGAATAAGCCTATTCCTATGACACTAGACCTAAGACTTGTACTTTAAATTTTTTTAATGTTTTTATTTTATTTTTGAGAGAAAGAGACACACAGTGAGAGCAGGGGAGAGGCAGAGAGAGATGGAGACAGAATCTGAAGCTGGCTCCAGGCTCTGAGCTGTCAGTGCAGAGCCCGACATGTGGCTTGAACTCACAGACTGCAAGATCATGACCTGAGCCGAAGTTGGACGCCCAACCAACTGAACCACCCAGGCGCCCCGTAAGACTTGTACTTTAAAAACAAGATTCGAAGACTGGTGCCTGGGTGGCTCAGTATGTTAGTCATCTGGTTCTTGGTTTTGGCTCAGGTCATATCTCACGGTTTGTGAGTTCAAGCCCTACATCAGGCTCCATGCTGGCAGTTCAGAGACTGCGTGGGATTCCCTCTCTCCCTCTCTTTCTTCTCCCGCTCATGTGTGCATGCTCCCTCACTCTCAAAATAAATAAACTTAAAAAAAAAAAAGATTCAATGACCAATTAGAGATGACAAAAAAACTACCCTTAGCTTCTTTTATTTCCTGTAGACTCAAGGCTCATTAGTTTATTAAAGGACCTGAGAAGTGATGCAGTATAAAAACCTGTTTAGTTTAATATTATCCAGATTTAAATACTCAGAAATTAATGCTATTTGGAATGTGCTTTGAAAAGCTTTGCCTTAAACAGTTAACTTTCTTTTAAAATGAAATGCTGTGCATTGATATATCAACTCCAGAAAATACTCCCACAAACTAATCAGTATTTCACTGTAAAGGCAGTGTTCTATCTGATAAGCAATCTTTTGAGGATGGATGAAAGAATGTCACACAACTGAAGTGGGGTTAAAAACAATGGACAGAAGACAATGTTCTATTTCTGTACACAAGACTAAGTGAAAAATGCTCTAACCAGATTTCTTGTAAAGTCCAGATAATGGTGTTATAACTCATTGTCTGAAGTTTGATAAACTATAGAAATGATTCCCAAGACCTTAAGCCTCGAATATATTATAAATACATCTCCAATCGATTGTTAAGACTATTTTTATTAGATTGTGAGGAACCAAAGGGCTTAGAGATAACCTCTTATTTATGGTTTATTAATAAATAACTTCATTCAGAATACCAACTTGCTTACTTCTTAGGTGAACTCACTCAAATTCTTGGCTTTAAACCCATCTATAGATTGATGATGCATCGATTTACAAAACTAGCCTTGACTTGTTCTTTGAACTCAATTCATATATCTGGCCACTGATTTTATATCTCTACTTGGAAGTCTAATAGAATTTCAAATTTAAGTTGTCCAAACTTGAAATCCTAGTTCTTATGAACCTTGCCACTCCCATGCTCCCCAAATCCATTTCTTTCACAGTCTTTTCCAACTTAGTGAATAGCAATCCATCTTACCACTTCCTTGGGCCAAAAGCCTTGGTATCATTCTCTATTCTTCTTTCTCTCACCTCATATTCAATGTGTCGTCATCAGATAGATCTTTTATACATATACCCAGAATCACCCTTCATATAAGTATTCTCATTGCTACCAGCTAGCTGAAAAAACACCTGTAGCTATTGCCTAGAATGATATATTTATATCCTTACTGGTCTCACTGCTTTCTATCCTGGGAATCCAACAATCTAGTCTCATAGAACAGGCAGAAAAATCCTTCTAAAAGGCAAACAGGATTACAAATTTCCTTGGTAGATACTTTAAAACAGTTTAAAACCCTCCCACCTCACTCCGAGTAGAACCCAAAATGCTTGTAATAACCTCTAAGGTACTTCATGTTCTGGTCCCCTCCTACCTCTCACATCAGTCCTACCATTTTCCTGAATACTCACTGTGCCTACTGCTCTCTGTATTCCTCCTGAAATACATCAAGTATATTTCCATTTCAATGACTCTGCATGTCCCATTCCAGTGCCTAAAACATTCCTTTTCCAGGTAGGATGTATACGCCTCATTCCTGAACTTTGCTTAGGTCTTTGCCCAATACTACCAAGCAAGACTTCCATCATTACGCTTTCTGAGCTAAAATCACTTCCACTACCTGTCCTTTACCCTCATAGCTGGGAGCACTGTTTGATATATACATTTATATGGTTGTTATCTATCCACCCCCCCACAGAAGGCAATCTCTACAACTATTTGTTCTCTCTACTCCATGATCTAAAGCATACAGTAGACATCAATAAATATTTGTTGAATGAATGGATGGAGTATCTAATTTATTCATGCCTCTAGGTCAAATGCTCACCTATACTTCAATTTAAATTTTTACTAAATTATCATCTACCATAAAAGACATTTTATTGTGATATAAGACTGCTGTAAGCTAAGTACTCCCACTAGATTACCAGAGATCTCAATGCAATTGAAACCTTCCTAGTTCTTACTCTACTAACCAACATGCTCTTCTTTGAAGCTAGAAATTGACAAAACTCCTTTTTCTTACATTTTCTCTGTTCATGTCATGGGATGGGAAAAAGTAATGATATTTCCTGAGATGAACGTTCTGGTTAGGACACTAATGTCTTGCTTTTTTTTTTTTTTTTTTTTTTTTTTCTTTAATTCCTTGTAGAACCTTTGACATTGTGCTCAATTTTGTAACCAGGGATCTAATTATACACTGATGAGGACAGCCAAAAACAAAATCCCAAAGAATAAGAACAAAATTGCATGTTCCTATAATAATAATTATTAAAAACCACTGTTACTATATATTGCAATAATTCATTTGAAACTACTTTGCATATTTATTGAGTTCAGCTCTCTTTTACTTGAAGCTTCTCAAAAGGTGGATGGTTTAAAATCTTGATATATGATTAAAGAGGAGGGAAACTGTATGAGCTGAAGCTAAAAATAGGCAAATCTTGTTTTATTCTGACATTTCAGCCAGCAGTTCCAGCTCTCTTCTGGGAAAACAAGTATCAAATAGGAGGACAGTGGCTCTGTTCCTTGTTTATAATCTACAGGGAACTGCTGGTGGTTGGCAACACTTGAACAATTGAAAAAGCCCGACCTCTATGTTCTAAAAACATTTCAGTGAATATGTAAAAGTCTCCATGAGGACTCTGGTGTTTGGAAACATAATGGTAAATTTTGATTGAGGCTCAGTATTGATTAACCTCTTTAAAGTTCTGGCAGTAACATTTCTGCCATTAAGCAGTTTGTCCATGCACTTAATACGGGGAGAACCGAACACCAGAGGTCAAGGGCTTAATAAGAAAAATCCCCTTTGTCTTTTTCACATTCCACCTTCCGCAGAATATACTTTCTGTAGTGTTCATACAAGGGGCTATCAAAAATGCATATAAGGTCCAGGAGCAACAGGAAGTCCTCAAAAAGAATACTGAAAGAAGAGACAAGAGACCAAATTTCCTTTTTTCCCTCTTCTAACGTTTACCTACTGCTTCATAAATCACTTGAGCGCTCGGTGATTTCATTTCTTATCTGTATAATGTGAAAGATTAAGTCTGTATCCTACCTCTCAAAGATATTTGCTAAGAACGACAAAGTTAGCATTGCCTCATGGCTTGAGATAGTCTAAAATAGACATTTCAGCTGTGACCTTGGCAAAAAGACAGTTTCATTCCCACATCTTGTATTCCCCAGCTCGAAACAGGTAACATGAGAAGTCCCCATCTCCCGCCCCTACTTATGTAAAAATAAAAAGACACCAATCTTCCAACTTTGCAGTAGAGACAGTAATAAGAGAGCAAAAAGTGGAAAAAATGGTTTTTTTACTATCTTACTAGAATCATAGATCTTAGTAAGAAGTGACTTCAGCAAGTTGTTTTTAGAATTCCCATCTATATTTGAAGCAATCAAACCCAAAGGAGTTAAATATTCCACCTAAGATTACAATATAATTATTAGAAATAAAATTCCACAGTTAATGCAGAGTTATTTCTACTTCACTTCTTTCATCATGTTTCTGTGTAACTTTTTTCTTATGGTCTGATCTTGCATTTAATGTCCCCCTCCCCTTTATTACCTTCATCTATAGTCAAATCTAACATGAAACCACTGTAAATAAATGTATAAACTTTGATAAACTTTGGCCAAAGGTAATCCAAGTCTTAAGCTTATAAATCTCATCTTCAAATGTCAATATCCCATATCTTTATTTTGCTACTTATAATCAAGCAAGTTTTTAGCCCTAAACTTAGATAAAACTGTTCAAGAAATAAGTTATATTAATAATCTCTCAAATACCAACAGTAACAGAGAAAATATGTAGGATACTTTTGGGAGAAGGTAGGAACTGAGATAAATGTGAGCACAGGAAACTTTCTGAGGATTGTGATCATGGTCTGCATGTTAATGAAGACACTTTCTACATAGGTATGTTCACTTTTTAAAATCTTATCATTTTAGAACTTTTCTGTATATATGTTACTCATAAAATATTTTTAAATTTATATAATAGTCTCTTCTTAAATTTTAAGATTTGAAATGAGAGAGTGCAAGGAATATAGTTTTCTCCAAAAGCAGCTGGGTTTGTGTGTGTGTGTGTGTGTGTGTGTGTGTGAGAGAGAGATTGTGTAATTAATACTCATGAAAGTCCATCTATTTAAATTTTGCAAACTGCATTTTTAGGGTCTTTTAACTTTGGGGAGTAAGCTATTTTAAATCGACTGAAAAGAGCAGAATATTCATATCCAAGTGATCTTCCTTGGATAAAACATAGATAAAGTATCAGAGGCATTTTGTCTGGGGATAGCACCTGAGACAGCATTTTCTCTCCCTTGTTGGCAGAGGTAGAAAAGCTTCAGACTGCCCTAAGGGGATAAATTCACTGGTTGCTAATCAGGACAGGTTTTGTGTGATATGGACATCTGTCTAACAAGAGCTAAATGAAGACTGCCATGTCTTTGACAAGCAGGAGACAACTCAACAGCCTTTAAATAGTAATGATTTCTGTCAAGTTGACCTACCACAAACAGATGGCAAGAAGTGACTTAGAGTTGAAAGGTTCCATTGCCCACCCTTAATCCCCTAAACTATCTGGTCCTTTCCTCCTCTTTTGACAAATATGATGTTTCATTCTTTATTGATGCAAGACAGTACCTACGGTCATTTTATTTAAATCTGTGGTGATCCAGGTGAGCAAGTGTTGAGAAGTTACTTTAGATACATTCAAGCTAAGGGATTCAATTTACACTACAAAATATTTTTTAATCCCATATCAAATAGGCAACACATGGGGAAAAAAATAGGAGTATCATGAAGAAAAAAACATACTGCTAAAGCCAGAGAATGTTTACAAGCAATTCCCAAATCCAGAGATCATTTAGTTTTCTTGAATACATGAATATTTTATAAACTGGTAATATCAGGGCTTTCTACCCTTAAATATCTGTCCAAAATGCTTTATGTCATCTGTTGGTAAATGATTTTAACATTCACTTTTCACCTGATATATCTTCCCGCTCATACAATTCATTTCAGAGGCATAACTTGTTTTCTTTGCTAAGATTTCATTTCCTCCCATCTCAGAATTTGATGAAATCTATTTCTTAGTTCCTCGTCTCCCAGTGAAAGCTGACAACAAGTATCAGACCAAATGTAGCTGTCCCATATGAAGTAATTTATTTCTGTCAAATATTAGACATTATTTTTTTCTTGACATAAGATGACTGATATTGTTCTGTGAGATCCCAGAGGTGCAACTTAACCACTTAAGGACTGAGACTCATTTTTAAAAAAATGTATTCCATTCAGAGGACTAGGTTTTGATTTGGGGAGTTAGAAAGAAAGCAGAAAGACTCAGGAAGAGGGGTAACAGCAAGAGTTGAAAAATAATCACTTACAATTAATACCATCTTAGGTCAAAAGCAGCTATAGGGTAGTGCTGGCATTAAAAGAAGTTTAAATTATTTGTCCATTCTGTATTGTGCCCAAGACATGGCTGTCCTCAGAATGTGCATTTAGCATCTCTATCAACAAGAAGGCAGGTATCATTTTGGTGCACCCAAAGTAATATAAAAAATTATTAATCTTTAACAATATACTGAAGTTGATGGACAGTGCTTTAATGCAAAAACAGATTTCAAAGAGAGGAAACCCAAGTAGGGCAAGGCCACCTAGAAGTTGGCAGGTGCTCTTTTCTATTTATTTTACAGCATTTTAGCAAGCTTTATTAGGTGGAAGGAAATGGGATTCCTTAAAGCTACTAGCTGCTTCCTCTCACCTACTCAGGTCATTTTAGGAGATGCGAAGGGGAAGTCCAGTAAATTGGCCACTGTATCTACCTTCCTAACTTGACCACAATAGTTCAGCTTGACTCTATTTTTTAGGGGGCACTTCATTATAATATGTAATTTAAAGAAGAAATTACTACTATCAAAACAAGTAAGCAGATATCTGGGAAA
This sequence comes from Panthera uncia, assembly GCF_023721935.1. Classification (NCBI taxonomy): domain Eukaryota; kingdom Metazoa; phylum Chordata; class Mammalia; order Carnivora; family Felidae; genus Panthera; species Panthera uncia. Next base: position 97,270,095 of record NW_026057577.1, read on the forward strand.
AATACCAAAAATCAAAAATCTTGGAAATAGCACTCCATTACATAATAGTTGTGCAAACTGATGGAGTCAGCTATTAGATGACATTGGCCCTTTTTTTTCATGGTTACTAACAAGCCAGTTTCTTCATGTTTCAAATGATAATAATAAATATAGCCTCTTCCTTGATCCCTTTAACAATGGATTTGCAAATCAAATTAGACTATAGTCATAGAGTACTTTGGAAAATAAAGAGGTGGTAACCAGTAATGAGTCCTTTGTCAGAGAGATCTCAGGCAGCTTCATGCTTTCTGCTTAGCTGTTAAGTCGCACATTTTCCATAGATGGTAAAAAAGAATGGGATTATTCTAGATGTAGAATGGTCATTTTGATTTTTTTTTTTTTTTTTTGCTACTAAGTATAGCATTGTATGGGGGCATGAAATGATATCCTGATTACTGGTTTAAACTGTGAATAGGCCATGTAAGGGTACTAGGGAAAAATAATCTAACTGAGGGCCCACTATGTTCAGATACTGTATTAGACACTTGCATAGATTATCTCATTTAATCTTCTAAAGAAATGAGAGAAGGCTAAGACAAAGCTAAGGCTAGATAACTGAGGTTCTTTTGGAACACAGTGAAAAGGAATCAAATACTGGTATCTAAATTCCAATCCAAGTATAATTTCTAACTTCCTAGATGGCCAGAGTGTTTACAGCATACTTCCCTTCCATGGTTACATTGTGCTACTAATGAAAGTCCATGACAAGGGAAATCTAGATCTGATGGTGGCCGTCTACCTTATTTCCTGGTGACTGCCTGGTTATGGCTTCCTGACTAGTTTGCTAGCACCTCCAGCAGGTGGCTCTCCAGAGCATTTTTCTGGATCCCAGCCAGCCTCTGCCCATGGACTACTGACCAACTCTGCTTTGGGACAATTCAGTCAACTTCCCCTGCAATAAATGAGCTACAACCACCCTCTCTCCAATAAGTCTGAATCGAAAATTTGAAGAAGATTCATTTCCCAAACATTTGTTCCTTCTTTGACTACTACTCTCCTTCAGCCCTAGAGTTTTCTTTAGTGTACTTGTTTATTCTCTTAGCTCATTTCCTATAAATTGTTAATAATTTTTATAGTAAGCCTGCCATGTTCATATTTTTAAAAATCTAGAGTATTTATTAATACCTGGGCAATATGGAAGCAGGGATTCATTAATTTATTCAATCATCCATCATTCATTCAACAAATAGTTACTGAGCAGCTGTGTCACGCACTGTTGTAGAAGTCTGAGAAAGAACAGTGAACTAGATAAAAACAAGATTCATGTGTTCATACTATAGAAGATACAAAACAAGAAAGAGTATCAACAAAAGAGTATTTTAGTACTTTATCAATTAGCTTAGTACACATAAAGAGTAATACATTTTGGATAGATTATCAGTGTTATAGGCACATTGTAAGACACCAATTTTTGCTTTTATTTGACCAAAAGGTATACATGCAACATTCCAAATCAGCCTATATGAACCTGAAGTTAAACACCTCTCAACTATTATCACCAACTATTAACACCTCTCAACTCTGTGTTTTTAGGAATCTTTTTAATAAAGTTTTTAATAAAACTTTTTTAGCACTTTTTTATCTTAATTAAATTTTTTTTTCTGATGTTTAGTTTTGAGAGAGAGAGAGAGAGAGAGAGAGAGAGGGGCAGAGAGAGCCGGAGACATAAAATTGGAAGCAGGATCCAGGCTCTGAGCTGTCAGCATGAAGCCCGACGTGGGGCTTGAACTCATGAACCATGGTTGTGGTTCCTAAGCTGAAGGAACCTGAGCTGAAGTTGGACGCTTAATTGACTGAGCCACCCAGGCACTCCTGTCTTAACTCAATTTTAAAGATTAGTTAAATACTTAACAGTTATTGGCATTTTTTTTGGAGAAATAATGATGTTGTTATATGCAAAACTCAGTAAATGTGTCTATAAAAAAACTTTTAAACTTTATTGTATATTTCTGAAAAAATGAAGCAGCAAAACTTTACTATATACCCCAGATTTGGTCTAATTCCCAAGAAACAAGGGAGCACAACATCCTTGGGATAAATTGGTCTTGGTAAAAGTCAGCCTCTTATTAGCTTTCTTGGTTCCTGTATAATGCAATGAAAATTCAGATGTCGGATCTAGTTATTTGTCCTTATCTCTTCACCCCTGTTAACTAATTCACTGCCATTTAAATTGAACTTAGCTTGGTGCTTTCCCCGCACATGCACGACTTGACATTTACACTCATTAAAGTTCATATTCTACCCCTGAACCATTTAGCAAAGGACTTTCTACAAAACAACTCGACTTTTTGTTGTTGTCGTCGTCACTCCATTAATTTTATTTCCAACTGTACGTCTGACAACATTTATTTAAACAACGTATTACTATAAGCTATTACAATTAGGAGTCATCTGAACTTCAGTCTTCAAGTGCAGGGGGCTTTGTTTTAAACACAGAGAAAAATTCAATGAGTCATAAAACCACAATAAATTGTCCCCATTTTAGAAGTTTAGAAGATTGTATAAAATTCAGACTTGTAAAAGTTTGGGAGGGAAAAATGAGAAAGGCCTTGCTATCTAAATTCAGTTAATTTTAATAGTCATAACATGATTTATTTCCCATGAATCTATGCTATGCTCTATCTAATGAACTATATTGAACAATCATTTTGAAAATACATTACTGAGGCCTGTGTGTATTATCCAATAAATGCTGTGGTTACAACATATTTTTTTTTAGCAGTTATTTTTATTTTATTTTATTTTATTTTTATTTTTTAATATATGAAATTTACTGTCAAATTGGTTTCCATACAACACCCAGTGCTCATCCCAAAAGGTGCCCTCCTCAATACCCATCACCCACCCTGCCCTCCCTCCCACCCCCCATCAACCCTCAGTTTGTTCTCAGTTTTTAAGAGTCTCTTATGCTTTGGCTCTCTCCCACTCTAACCTCTTTTTTTTTTTTTCCTTCCCCTCCCCCATGGGTTTCTGTTAACGTTTCTCAGGATCCACATAAGAGTGAAACCATATGGTATCTGTCTTTCTCTGTATGGCTTATTTCACTTAGCATCACACTCTCCAGTTCCATCCACGTTGCTACAAAAGGCCATATTTCATTTTTTCTCATTGCCACGTAGTATTCCATTGTGTATATAAACCACAATTTCTTTATCCATTCATCAGTTGATGGACATTTAGGCTCTTTCCATAATTTGGCTATTGTTGAGAGTGCTGCTATAAACATTGGGGTACAAGTGCCCCTATGCATCAGTACTCCTGTATCCCTTGGATAAATTCCTAGCAGTGCTATTGCTGGGTCATAGGGTAGGTCTATTTTTAATTTTCTGAGGAACCTCGCACTGCTTTCCAGAGCGGCTGCACCAATTTGCATTCCCACCAACAGTGCAAGAGGGTTCCCGTTTCTCCACATCCTCTCCAGCATCTGTAGTCTCCTGATTTGTTCATTTTGGCCACTCTGACTGGCGTGAGGTGATATCTGAGTGTGGTTTTGATTTGTATTTCCCTGATGAGGAGCGACGTTGAACATCTTTTCATGTGCCTGTTGGCCATCCGGATGTCTTCTTTAGAGAAGTGTCTATTCATGTTTTCCACCCATTTCTTCACTGGGTTATTTGTACAACATATTTTTTTAATGTGACATTTAGCATTCTTTAATTTTTAAAAATTTTAATAAAAAATAATTGAAATGTGGTTTGTACTTACATTTTATTCTTGCTGAGCAGCCGTTTGCCAGCAAAAAGACTTACAACCCATGAAAATGTAGGTATAGTCTTTTTGGTATTTATGAGATTGGAGATTATGTTATCTGGGTATCTGAAAATCCTTTACCCAATACATTTAAAATTAATTTTAATCATATTCAGCTAAGTGAGATCTTGCCCTCATTATTCCTAAAAGCATACATGCATATACTTGTATTTTTTTTCAATTGGCAAAATGAAGGAAAATTTCATTTTCCCCTCTAGTAAAGATGGCTATTGTATGATATTCATTCTTAGTTGAACATTTTTTGTTCCAAGGTTTTGGCCCTATAATTCATATTTAAAATATTTTCATACCAAGCTAAATATTGCATGCTATTGGTACTATATTTTCCATCAATTCTCTTTGAATACATTATATACACTAGCCAAATTTTATTTTACAATGCTCTTAATACTGGAGCAGTTTATTGCCCCTTAGAGGTTTTTTGTGGAGCTAGGGTTTACTAACAATTAGCTTTAAAAATCTGCCACACATAAATATATTTATGCTTAGTTTACATATACTCCCCTGGAGATAGACAGATAAGACTGTATGTACTCCCCCTGAGATAACTCTGCATGTCATTACATTTTAACCATCTTTATGTTGATAGCAATTCTTCTCTGGCTTATTCTGAAGGAAAACACGAGCGCGAGCGCGCACACACACACACACACACACACATTCTTTTATTAAAAGAGCATCAGCATATGCTGATTTACCTATAGCTTTGCTTCTAGTCATTCATATGCACACCCACATTCACACCTTCACACTACTGACTACTGTCAAAAGGACATTATTTTCAGCAGGAAGAACAAGCATAGATCATTTTTAAGAATTTCTCCAGTTCTGTTTGGAAAGGAAGACATATGTTGGTCCAGGCAAATGAAATCCCCTTCCAGTAGCATTATCTTAAAATACTGATGGAGAATGCAAACAATGACAAATTTAAAAACAAACAAACAAACAAACAAAAACCAGACAACCTTCAAGCATACCACCATCCAGTGAAAACATTTGTGATCCTCTGTGACTCTTCTATGAGAGAGAAGATATGTTATAGGGATTACTCACCACAGATTTTAAAATTTACAGAGTAAATGTATTCATTATTCAATCTGCTTCTTCTCCATGTACAGGCATGAGCAGGATTAAATGCCTCCATTTTAAAAAAATATGTCATTAAAAATATATTACATGCTAAATTAATAGTTAAATGCAGAATGCTACTATTCAAATGATAGTTAATTTCAGAACCTTTATAGTTTCAAACATCACTCTTTAAATATATTTCAAAAATGGGACATCTCATTATCAATAAAGAAACAAATGGAATATATATGAATCCCCCCACAAGTCAAATTAGAAAAAATCTAACTTATCAATTGGAAAGTTGAAAATAAATAATTGAAAAGATAGTTGTTATCAAACTGGAATACTCATGATTGTGTGTGTGTGTTTCTACTCTAATTTAAAGAAAAAAGAAAAAAAAAAACTGTTGGAGAAAAAAATGAAGCATCTATCCAAATCCTGGCGTGTTTTTTTTATAACATGCAGACTGTAACCACATAGGAGAGGCAGTGCCTCATATAGTGGAGAGGAACTGAAACATTAGTATATCACTTGATCGGCCATTCTGGGTCTATCACTCACTGGTTGTGTGATGTGGGGCCAGTGCCTCAATGTTTCTTTTTATAATTAGTCAAAAGCAGTGATCCTAGGGCATAATGTATGCTCAAACGTTACATTAAAGGAAGTACTTTGTGTGAGGAAAGAAATGGAGGAAATTTGAGAAAATATGGAGGATATTTTTTTAAATGTTTATTTATTTTTGAGAGAGACAGAGAAAGAGAACACACATGCAGAAGTGGGGGAGGGGCAGAGAGAGAGAGAGAGAGACAGGATTCTAAGCAGGCTCTGTGCTGAGAGTGGAAAGCCTGATGTGGGGCTCCAACTCATGAACCTGAGCCACCCAAGGCGCCCTATCGAGGACATTTTAAGTCACATCTGTTGTTTTGAAGATTTGATTTTATTGGGCTTTATGAAATGGCAGCTGTGTCCAGGGAAGTGACTTTTACATGTTTCAAGTAGACTCACTTGCCAAGAGTTGAGGGATTATCTGGTAAGATTTTATCTAAAGAATATGAAGATTTTTAAAACCTATGAATTTCTAACTGTTCAATATGAACACAGGAAAATATAAAGAGGTATCATGAGCCAGCATCAATTCCGGAGCTCATTCTTGCTCCCCAGGACTATTTCTGAGGCAGAAAACAGACACTGATAGTGACATGAAGCTGGAAAAGCATGGAATAGATTATCAAAGATCTTGAATTCCATCCTCGGGCTTTAAGATTTAATTCTGAAGGTAATAGAAACTTCTCTCCTCACTGGAGAAATACTCAAACTGACCCAACTTCTAAAATGTAAACATTTCGCCCATGAACAGGGTGGTTTAAAGAGGGTTAAGAGTTCAATCCTAAGGTGTGGTGAATTTAAAAGGACACTGAAGGCCTAAATGAAAGCAGTTTGTAAATATCAAAGGAAAACTTTAGAGACAGCCGCTAAGATAGCTCCTAATGACTACTGCCCTCTGACTGACATCCACACTTTTATGTAATACTGTCTCCTGAAGAGAGAGCTGAACTTCTTGAATCTTTTCTATAAACAGAATATGGCAGGTATGACTGGATGGATTAGAAAAGAGTATGAATTTTGTCCTGGGTGCCCACTTTTGCTCTTTCTTGGACTCTTGCCCTGAGGGAAGGCGATTGCCATGCTGTGATGCAACCTTGTGAAGAGGCCCAGGTAAGAAAGGAATGAGATTTGCCAACAATCACGCGTGTAAATTTGGAAGAAACTTCTCCTAACCCTGGTTGAACCTTCAGAGGAGACCACAGTTCAGGTGACATGACGGCTGAATTGCAACCTTAAGAGAGAACTTGAGCCAGAGGCATCATGTTATGATAAACTGGCTTCCTTTACCCACAGAAACTGTGAGATAACATGGAGTTGTTGTTTTAAGCCAGTAAGTTTGGAGGTGATTTGTTTTGCAGCAATAGATAACCGATTCAGAGAGAAATTTAACAATGAAAACGTAAAGATAATAACAATGATAAGGGCTAACATTTCTTAATTTCTACTCTGTTGCATGTATCATATGAAGGGAAATAGAAACAATAGGTAAACATTACAGGGATTATACAAATAAAAATGTTATAAGTAATGTAAAGCCAGTGATGCTCCAAGAGTCAAGGGAAGAGAGGATGAGAAGAGTTGATTCTCACACCCATTCTTATGTGTAGGTTTTTTTTCCCCCCACACCAAGCAAATTGGTGACACTAGCTGGGTGTCCTACAATCTGACTCACTTCTGAAGTGCTCTACCTGGACACAGCATCAGATTCCACAGGTTAAGGGTTCAGTTCCACTGGACCTCCCTCCTATACTGCAGATACCCATCACAAGTCCAAATTGTCACCTGTGTTTCTGACCTACTGGCTACTGATTAGAGGTTCCAAGGACACCCTGTGTGGGTTTGATGAATTTGCTAGAACATCTTATAGAACTCACAGAAACATTTTACTTCCTACATTTCTGATTTATTATAAAAGGGTATTGCTTAGGAATACCCAGATCGAAGAGATGCAGACGGCAAGTTATGGAAAAAGGAGTGTGGAGCTCCCAATCTATTTGAGTAAGGCTCTGTCCCTGATCTTCTGTGTGTTCACTAACCCAGAAACTTTCCAAGTCTTGTCCTTTTGGCTATTTATGGAGGCTTTAATACACAGACATGCTTGATCAAATCATTGACAGGGGGCAATCAGTTTAACTTCCAGCCCTTCTGCCCTGAGGTCAGGGAGGTGAGACAGAAAGATACAACTCTCCAGTCACATGGTTGGTTCTCCTGGTGACAAGACCCCATCCTTAGGTGCTTTCCAAAAATGACCTCATTAGCATAAACTCAGGTATGATTATAAGGGTTTATTATGAGTATTAAGACATCTTTATCCCTGTAATTGCTTAGGAAATTCCAACTGTTTTAGGAGCTCTGTGCTAGAAAAGGGGACCAAGACCAAACAAATATGTATTTATTACAAATCACCGTATCATAGAGATTAAACACATTATAGAGAAGAAGAAAATGGGGTAGGCAAATAAAAACAGGAGGTAAAGAAAAACTATTTCAGTGCAATGAGTTTATAATAAATTAATTTCTTAAGTTTATTTATTTTGAGAGAGAGAGTGAATGCATGTGCACATGAGCTGGGGAGAGGCAGAGAGACGGAGAGAGAGAATCCCAAACAGCCTCTGCCCTGTCAGCATATAGCCCAACGTGAGGCATGATCCCAGGAACCATGAGATCCTGACCTCAGCTGAAATCAACAGTTGGAGGCTTAACTGACTGAGCCACGCTGGCACCCCTATAAGAAATTAATTTAAAGCTTATTGAAGCAATGTGATTTTATTTCATTATTGGAAAAAATTAAGTGTATATGTATAAAATATGTAACTATAAAAATACTTTATATAATTTAAAAAGCTGAAAATCAAATGGAGGTTATTTGAAGAAATTAAAAAGTTAAATGCTCTATAACAAACAGGCAAAGCATTATACATTTTTTTACTTTATGTCTTTCCAACATTTTCCTATTTCCTCTAACTTGAACTTTATTATCTTGATTTGAAAAGAATAAATCTGTTAGCAGCAGATCACTTATTATTTTATGAGCCAAGAGAATGACAAGAAGAGCCAACATTTTGACCACTTCCAATGTGCCAGGCACAGCCTTGGCTGGTTTAAATATCATCTCATTTATTTCTCGCTTCAATGAGCTATGGGTTTGGTATATTATCCCCATTGTAAAGATAAGAAAACAAAAAGTTGGGGATTTTAAATACTATGCCTGAGGTCTCATAGTTACCAAAGGTCAAATGTACTGAAAATCTTGGCCTGTGATTTCCAAACACTCCTTCCAATCCACCATGTCGCCTCATTCCGCAACTGAGATGATTGATCTATAACTTCCGTTTGAGCAGCGAAGGGCTATGGTCACCTATCTTTCTACATCATGTTTTCTCATGCAGTTTTAATAATTTTTAAGGGAACTTTCATCTTGCTGAATCACTTCTTCACCTAAACAATGTCCCTATTCCATGGATTGCTTCCTGAGTTATTTTGCTTTATATACACCATTCGTAGTCCTCTAAACTCATTGAATATATTTCCTTAAGAAAGTAGCCATCATCTTAAAGATCATAGCCTGCTTCTACGTTCTATGTCACTTAATCCACTGACTCATGTATCACTCTCATGAGTGAGAATGACTTGCGAGAATGCTTGATATTTGAACTGGCCTCCCATTTTTCAGAGTCACAAGTGATCTCTCTTTAGATTTAAAAGTAATCACTTAATATGCAGGGCTCACTAAAACCTCCTACTTTCTAAGTTGCACATCTTGTAATCCTAACTCCCGGTGTGCTGACCAAACCACAAGCGATCTTCACCTTTCTACCTTCATTAAGCTCAGGCACATTCTGGGCAATTTCTGCCTAATTGCTCTTCCTCTCCTGATTACTGTCAGCTGGTGATGTTCCTTTGCTGAAGTGCAATATCAAACAGCAAACAGCACAATATACCTATTTTTTTTTTTTTACATAATCACTTTCTCTCCACCAGAATCAAGAACATAACATGCTAAATTACCATGATTGTTGGAATATCATTTGGGAAATATAGGCTAAAAAAAATGCTGGGTTTGGAGGACTACTACTGTCCAAATTGCATTTTTTTGCTTTTTGTCTTTTTGTTTTAGCACATAACTATGCTACTGAGTGGAGGGAACAGCAATTCTAGCTCATTGCTAGTAGTAGGAAATCATGCAAACGCCAAGAATCTGGGGTGGATGACAATCTCTCATTTGCTTTTCTCCCACTAAAATATGTAAGTACAGAATAAGAATGTTTTATGCAAAGTGGACTAGCAATCCATGGGGTCAGTTTAGACGAAGTAACTGTAGTTGAAGGGAAACATGTTCATTTCCAAGAATAGTCTTTTCTCCCCTACCTCCCCCCCCCCCCCGCTTTTTTTTCTTTCTATTCTTTGTTGCCTTGCTCCCTTTGTTTCAACCTAGATACTATAATCTGACATTTGTCCAACCACTGAATGCTCTCTGATGTAGCCTTTCTGCTCTGGTAGACATTTGTCCCTTTGGTTATTACTGCACCTTCTAACCCAATTCAACACCATTTAGCGATTCCTCGATATAATGCTGGTACGCAAGTGTCTATCATTGTATCATCTCAGGAAGATCTGCATCAATAATTGGGAAATAAGAATGTGGGAAAAGACAAAAAGAGAGTTGAGCCTGGATCTGTAAGAGACAAATAACAGTATTATTGTGTAATATAACACATGAGAATAGAATAGTGGATAAAATAATTTGGATTCAAAAAAATCTGAGTTCAGGGGCACCTAGTTGGCTCAGTCAGTTAAGCATCTGACTTTGGGGCAGGTCATGGGTTTCAGCCACGATTCTCTCTCTTTCTCTGCCCTACCCTCTCGTACTTTCTCTGAAACACAAACTTAAAAAAATGAGTTCAAGTGGTGGCTCTGCCAATATCTTCTTTAAATATTAGTTTACTCATATGAAATATAGGCATAGTAATATACTGTGCACCATGAGGTTATAAGAATTCAGCAAGATTAAATAAGGTAATATTTACAAAATGCTTACAGTGCCTGATGCGCAGTATATGGTCAATAAATGCTAGCTTCTATTATTTTTATTAATTTTCATTAGTAACAACTAACAATTATATAAAGAACACTTATAATCATTTGATCATTATATCTTCACACTAAGCCTCAGAGCATTAGTATATTCCTTTTGCCAGATTTGAAACATGAGATTTTTGGAGAATGTATACACTAACACTTTTTTAATGATGATGATAAATATAATTGTTCTTCCCAAAATAACTTCCTTCTGAAAGTAAATGTAAGAGATCTTATGACCAGACCTTAAGTGAGTGTTGAAATTCTTGCATTTTATCATATATCACACATTCATTTATCAGGTGTAACTCATTCATTCATTCATTTATTTATTCAACTAGTATTTAGGCACTGGTCTAGGTACTTTGGGAAGACCAATGACCAAAAAAAAGACATCTATTTTCGCCTTCACATGTATTCTAGAAAGCCAGACAGATGATAAACAATAAACAGAATATACCTACAAAGAATACAGTTTGGAAATAAGTGCTATAACCAATATAGCAAAAAAAACCCCACAAAAGTTGATCATAATTAGGAGACTTGTGAGTAGTGGGGGTGGGGAGAACTAGTTGCTCTATAAAGCGGGTAATCAAAGTAAGCCTTTGAAAAAGTCAGATCTGAACAGAGCAAGATGGGGGTCAAAAATAGCTGAGGGAAGACTGTTCAAGCTGGAGAAAAGGCTCTTAATTTGGATCTCACCTGGCACGTTTGAAGAACAATAAGTAGAATAATGGGTGGGAACAAAGTAAGTGAGGACACAGTTGGTGATATGTTTAGAAATGTTACCAGTGATCCTTATGGACCAGTGGTAGGGATTTGGTTTTCACTCTGAATAAAACAGACATCTCTTGGGGACTTTTGAGCAGAGAAATGCTATTACTTGGCATTCCACAGATGGTAATAGATTGTGTGAAGGCAATAGTTTGTCCACTGGGGCAATGTGTGGGAAGAGAAAACCTACAAATTCAAATCCAAAAATAATAGTAGAAACATAGCCAAAACTTTAAATACGGTTCCAAGCAGAGTGCAAGAAGATACCTAGGCAGCACTACAGGAGACAAGGTACAAACCTAAAATAACTTAGGAATAAGGTGAACAGCCATAAAAGTTAAGCTCTGATTTAAAGTTTCAAAGTTCTTCAGAGGCCGGGTATGTGAGAGTGTTGAGGACTGCAGCAAACTAAATGTTTGCTTGCCCTACCTGCACATGCTTCCCTTATCCTGCTCCAGCCAATCTCTTTCATAAAGAAATGGATGACCAGTGTTGCCAGCACTTCAGATTTCTTACAGAAAACTAGGAAATGAGATTTTTTTTCATGATAATTTCAATACTTTTAAATGGTGGCTGAAAAATAAATGTATCAGTGTGGGGTTAAAACCAAATACACCTCTAAGCAGCTTATAAATGGTGAGTTGTTCATAGTCACAAGTATGGAACTCCTGTTGTACAAATAAGTATAAAAAGTGAGGTGTGGAAAAGGGGGGTGGTGTACCCATTCTGAAGACTGACTCCCTACTCTGTGCTGTTCCATGAAGAGCTCTTATTTTTCAGTAAATATGACCAGAAGGCAATGCTCACTGCCTTTATTACAACATCCCTCCATTGTTCCTCCAGTATTTTTCTAATGGACTATCTCTGTCTCAAAAAAAATAATATGTTGTTTTCTGTGAACATGAATTTCACATAGGGTATAAGCCACTTAGAAATGCTTTTGTTCTGGATGGATGGATACAAAAAAAAAAACAACAAAAACGTGTGCTTTACTTATGACATAATTTCTGTCTGTGTTATAATGTAATTCCTGATTTTTCTTTCACCCTGATTTCTTTTCATATTTCTGCTCGGGTTCCATCATATCCATAATTAATTTCTCTCATTTATTAGGCAGGCCATCTCTCTGCCTTTCCCTCTCTTTCTTTCTGTTTCTCCAACATTGGACATTTGCTATACGCTACATTCTCTATCAGAACATTTCTAGTCCCTCTATCTGGTGAATTTCTATTCATGCTTCAGTCTTGACTCTTCAGGCTGGAAATTCTGTCTTGCTTCACAGCATTATTACTTATCACACATACTATAGCTGCCTATTTTTTTATATGTATTTCCCACCATTGTATAAGCTCTGAAAGAGCTAAATCTATGTCTGTTTTCTCACTTTGTTCATCATACTAGTTTGATCTCATGACTCAGTGTCTGTACATAGTATATGCTGAATTAGTATTAAATCTAGACAGATCGAGACTGTCTAACTGCTTTCTAAAATGACTATTTGAAATTTATTAGTAAAGTGTACTAAAGATGATATATTAATTTGGAGTTAAAAAAACACTAAATATAGTAATTTATATATTGCATTCATTTTTGTAACCAACCATACACTACCTTGTCTCACTCTAGCGTGTCATTGTTTGAAGGCACTCTCATCACTATGTAATTGCAAATCCCTTAAGTATAAAATGTTCAACACAAGGCCAAACACACAGTAGGGGCTCAATAATGTAGAATTAATAAAATAATTTGATTTAAAACACTGGAATTTTAAGAGTTGAGGTTTAGTTTGTTGCTCATTACTAGGTGCTTTACATTCGGGGAGAGGGGTTATATCATGATCTTTTAAGGTTTTCTTTACGGTATCTCTTTTGCTTGAGCAATCCTATTTATTAAACCTGAGACATCATGGATTCAGTAGATATTTACACTCAGATCATAACATATACATCAAAAGAAAGACTGAGTAGCTAACATGAAGGCCAACTAGAATACAAGCATCGTATTTGTGTGTTTCGGGTTGTGTTTTTATTACTAGATTTTTAAAGGATGGAAGAAATATTTTCAGAAATCATTCATTCTACTGCTAGGGTTTCATCCAGTATTGAGTATTATAATGCATTGTAGATGAGTGATATAAGTACTAAAAGCAAAAGAACAGTTATTTTACTCCTACAGAGTCAACATGTGCTTATAAGAATCATATCCATAATTCTTCTGAAAGCAAAAATTTCCCCTTAATTAAGTTCCTATTCTTTCAGTTAGAGATATAAAACACTGGCTCTATTTTACCACAGCAGAAGAAGAAATAAACTGAGAGCTAGAAATCTGTCTACATATGAAAGCTCAAGCTTACAGTTGACTCCTTTAAAAATCATTAAAGGAACTATAATAAATTGCATCCTTTGAAATGGAAATTACCTAACTTCCAAATTCACTTTTCAGGAACTTTTTTTTTTCTTTTGGATGATATGTTCTCAATATGATTTCTTCCAGACCACAATTTTCCTTTTCTTTTACCTCCAGGTTTAATCCCAATCAAAGCTAGCAAGTTCCATCCCTGTGGGGCACTAAAGAGAATTGTTTCACATTGTTACTGGGAGGATTTGTGACTTTAATTATTTTTGCAATTATTTGCTACAATTCAACTGTGATTTTATTCTATAATCACAGTTTTACTTCCTGATCAATTATTTGATGCCTCTTCAAAACAATTTGGTTAATCTAACTTTGGGTCTTACACATTATGTTGTTTCATAAGTGCTCATAGTTTGGTTTCTTGTTGGAATACTTCAGAAAAGCAATAAACCTTCCCATGGGGCAGACAGAGCTTTGCAACTTTTTTGTAACAATTTAATTAGCAAAATTATCAGAAATGTACTTTATACCATTGTGATATTTCAGCCTATTTTATGTTTCCAACCAGCAACCCCCTACTTGGCTACTTAAATATGAAAACCTAGATCATGATTAAGTTACTGAGCAAAATACGTCATTTATTTAGGGAGATACTTAAAAGTCACAGTCATTTTTATGTTATGTCTGATAAGATAATTTTCTTCATTTTTTTGCATACTTTCATTGAAACTGTCCAAAAATATGTTTTTCCTTACCTACTGTCCTTTTTTTTTTTTTTTCCCCTAGTCAGGTTTATTTTCCTTTCTTATTTTTTTTTATTAATGTTTATTATTTATTTTTGGGAGAGAGAGAGACAGAGTGCAAGCAGGAGAGGGGCAGAGAGAAAGGGAGACACAGAATCCGAAGCAGGTTCAAGGCTGTGAGCTGTCAGCACAGAGCCCAACACAGGGCTCGAACCAATGAAACGTGAGATTATGACCTGAGCCGAAGTTGGACACTTAACCGACTGAGCCACCCAGGGCCCCCCTTCCTTTCCTATCTTAATAAAAATGCAATACATGTTTTCAGTGAAGAGAAACCATTTTTTTAATTGAGAGGGAAACAAATAAATTAATACATATGAATTTAGATTTTACATGAATGTGAAATTGTTTTTAAGAAATGAGAATTACTTCTAAGCTGAATTTCAAAATGAGCTATTTTAGAATAAAATATAGTGAATCTTTTCCTCTGGGGTGAGGTTTTTTTGTTTGTTTGTTTGCTTTTTTGTTTTTGTTTTTTTATTTTTTTTTTGCTATCTCTACCTCATCAGTGTGACCATTCAGGTTTACCATTAACCAAGATTTATCTTGGCATCTCACATGAACAGATTTTTTTTCAAATGACCCAATAAACGCCTGTTGCTAATTATGGCAGAAATGTAATCTAATTGGTCAGAACCAATAGCAAATAAAACAACACTTATGATCAGACAATTCGATTATACACCTTTAGAGTTTCAAACTACTGGTCTCATGTTGATCAGCTCCATAGTTCTACAGGAGTTGGGAAAAATGTAGATTTCATAGACTAGAAAACTTTCGGTTTACTGAGTATTTTAGTTTCCTATTGCTGCATTCACAGCAATATGGTGTGAAACAACATATGCTTAAAAGAACATAAAAGTATTTATGCTTAAAAAAGTGTTTTATGCTTAAAACAACATAAAAATATTATCTTGTTGTTGTTATGGAGATTAGATGGCCAAAATGAGTCTTAGTAGGCTAAAATCAAAGTGTCTGCATGGCTGCACTCCTTTCTGGAAATTCTAAGGGAGAATTTATTTTTTCACTTCCCCCGACTTTTGGAGGTTATCCGTATTGTTTCGCTCATAACTCCTTTCCTCTATCTTCAAAGTCAGCAGTGACCATTTGAGTCTTTCTGACATTCCTTCGCTGTGACACTGACATTCCTACCTTTCTCTTCACATTTAAGGACCCTTTTGATTACATCAGGTCCATCTGGATAATCTAGGATAATCCCTCCATTTGAAGGTCAGCTGAGAGCTACCTTAATTTCATCTGCAGCCTTAGTTCTTCTTCGACATGTGATATAACATATTCACAGATTCTGGGGATTTGAACAGGCATGTCTGTGGACCACACTCAGGAATACTAAAAACCTTAAAAAGATTCTGCATTAACTTCAAAGCACAGCTATCCAAAGTCTGGATGAAGTTTAACATTGGAGCATTTTTGGGGTCTTCTTGCAGTTGGTTCACATTCCTGTTTATTTCTTCATTACAAATTACATAAAAGCAGAATAAATTCTTTGAACTTTTTACAAACCTTTACAATTTCATCATCGATTTTATGGACAATTTCACATTTATATTTTGAAAAGTGCTTTGCCTAAATCCAACCAAATATATACTTGGAAGCTGTTTCCTATTAACTTTATCATATTGCATGTGGAAATCTCTCTCAATCAGAATAAGAAAAAAATGTAGGAAAGAAAAAAATCAGAGCAATGGTGAAATTAAAGTTGGAATAGAATCCAGTGAATTTTTTCTTTTCTTTTTTATGTTTGTCTATACCCAAAGTCTCACATTCATCCTTTACTATTAGTGAAAAGAAAACTAAGAAAAGAATATGCTATAGTATAAGATGATTAGTTGTACTAATTTGCCTACCTTATCTACCTGTCATTTCTGATCCATCCAGCCACCTTTTCATCCATTATTGCTTTAATAAGATAAACAATTATCTATTTTGTCTTTTAGCTCATTCATCAAAGATTTACTAAATTGCCTATCAATTCTTAGGCTCAATCTTAAAAAAAATATTAAAGTAAGAAAGAGCTATATAAAATTTTTTAGTATGTCTATGGCAGCATGAAATACCAAGTGACTTCTTTCCAGCATTCTCCTCTGGTAGAGATGGTTATTTGATCATCACTCTCCTGTTCCTGTCCTACTGAACTTATGGCTAAATTATATGCCAGTCTCTCTGCATGAGGGTAAGACCATATGACTCTATTTCAGTCAATAAAAATATCATGAGAATAGTGTATACCCTTCAATGTCGCATCCCTTAACACTTCTTTTCACCTTTTTGCTTCCAGATGTCTGGAATAGAGACTCACCCACAAAGTGATGGCAGGCATCACATTTAAGAGAGTGAAGCTGTAATAAAAAATGCCTGTGTTCCATATCACTGATTGGAAGAGTGCAGCCCCATCAGTCCTTCCAAACAGAAGTGCTACCTTTGGACTGTTTGAGATAAAAATAAACTTTTACTAGGTTAAGCCATTGAACTTTCGGCATTTATAGTCACTAGTGTAATTGAACAGATATAAAACCAAAAATGTGAATTGAAAAAAGCATCAGAACTACAAAATCAGCTAAAGTCTTCATAGACATTTATGTAGGATGAAATACAGTAGTAACAATAGAGAGAAAAGTGAAAATGAGGAGGCTCAATATCATTAGATTTCTAGAAATGCAAGCCAAACAGCACTTTCTAGATGTAATGGGCTCATCCTGAAATTACATAATCCTGTAGCCTGTGCATCAAACAAAAGCTGTGAGATTTGAAATTATTGGTACTGTAATCTATGGAACAGAACCCATAGGGGCAACAACATAAAAGATGCTTGGAGAACAGACTAAAAAAACAAAACAAAAAACAAACAAACACAAAACCAAACAACAACAACAACAAAAACAACAAAACAATAGGCATTCTGCAAAAAGCTGAACCAGGAAAACTAAACAATAAAAAGGAAGCTAACACCAGATAAATACAAAAAATATTATAAAACTAAAAGGTAGAAAACCAGGAAAACTAGCAAAAGTTTTGATAAGAAAAATATTGCTAAAGAACACATGAAAATTTTGACTAAACATATCTCTGAGGATTAGAAGAATATGTATGAGGCAATGCCTCCTCAAGGAAAAGCACACAGAAAATATACAGAAGAATAAAATAAAAATTAAACTGACAGAAAACGAAGAATACATGGGAGTGGGGAGAAAGGAAAACTACAACCTTTACGAACAAAGAAAAAAAATGGAAGAAAAATATCAAAGAGCAGACACTGTGGAAAATACCATAAGGGATATAGTGGATGCGAACTACGAAGAACAATTAAAATGAATGAAAAAAAGAAGTTATAAGGTAAAATATTTATAGAAACAAAAAAGATAATTTTAGATATAAGGCAAAAAAATAGATATAATACTCTTAATTGACTCTGCCGTAGAGGTAAATAAAATATTTGAATGGGAAAATTACATGAAGATACATTCAAGGACATATTCTTGAATAAATTGAAACATGAATCTGTATGGTTAAAAGGCATACCATATGCCAAGAAAAATTGACCCAGAATGGTTAACATGGGATATACTTTACTGAAATACTGGATCTTAATGATATGGAAAAAATCCTTTGAGCAGATCTAATAAAAAGACCAAATCTTTTATTACAACATCAAATTGACATCAAATTGAAAATACCAATATTCAAAACCAGAGAAGCACATAAAAGATTAAATGAAATGAAAGGTGATAAAATTATACCTATTAGAAAAAGAAATGTGATCTAAGAAATTATTTATCCAACCATGCTGTTCCCTATGTAAAGAGTCAACAAATAAATATTTTTTGAATATGGAAGACTCAATGGACAGATTTCCCTTGAGCCCTTATTTAGAAAAACAGAAAGCCATTAGATGACTTTAGCCAAATAAGAGATTTTTTGTGGGGGTGGGGGATCAGAGTGAAAAGGATTAGTGATAAGTATTGAGTATTTTAAATAACATAATTAAAAATAAAATAGATTCACAGATTATAGTTAGAGATCACACTTTAAATTACATGCCCTGACAAGACAGAAACAATATGACCAAGAGAGTAATTAGAGTAAATAAGGATAAGAAAATGGAAAATTGAACAAAAAGAAAGATCAGGGCAAGGGGAACTGGTGTGTTTATTGCTATAACCAATAATAGTCTGTT
>NW_026057577.1:97293787-97321863 GCF_023721935.1 Panthera uncia
CTCATATCCATGAATTTATATTGTTTATATACTTGTGCAATATTTTTATTTTCACTAAAAATGTAAATTTTTTATCCTGTGCATCACTAAAGCCTCAGCATTTTGAATAGATGATAACACATAATAAGTATACAATAGGTATGTGTTCCATCAACATTTTTTTTTAAGTTTTTCTAGCAGAGTACTACATAAATGTACAGGATTAAAGAAAAGAAATGCTTTTAATATTTCTATTCCAAGGGAGCTTGGGTGGCTCAGTCAGTTAAGCATCCAACTCTTGATTTCAGCTCAGGTCATAATCCCAGGGTCATGGGATTAAGCCCTGCATCAGACTCTGTGCTGAGCAAGGAGCCTCCTTAAGATTCTTGCTCTCTACCTGTCTGCCCCTCTCCCCAGCTCTCTCTCTAAAACAAACAAACAAACAAACAAACAAACAACAAAAATAGGGACACCCGGGTAGCTCAGTCAGAGCCTGGAGAATGCTTCAGATTCTGGGTGTGTGTCTCTCACTTTCTGCCACTCCCTAACTCATGCTCTGTCTCTCTCTCTTGCAATAAATAAATAAATAAATAAATAAACATTAAAAAATTAAAGTAAAAAATAAAATAAATAAAAATATGTCTATTCCCATCCTTTCCTTTATGTCCCCCTATTACTGGTATCTCAAGTAGCAGAATGAGCACTAACGTACAGAACATCCATGCTCCTATTAGTTCCGTGTTTAGCTAGCTGTGTAACCGTGGGCCATCACACATTCACCAGTTTTGGTTTCTTTATTTATAAATGAGCCTGAAATTCTTCTTTAACTCTAAACACCATTTTATAAAAATGGGATTTCATAAAGAAGGAAAAATTATTTAATAATACTTAAATAACTGGGTGAATACACACATTTATACATACTGTTTTAGAGAAGAAATAGGTTGGCATATTTGGGATAAAAAAACTAAGACTGCAACATATACTTAAGTTAATTCCTATTTAAATAAATCTTGCAACATCAAAGCTTGGTAGTCTATTTTTTGCACATGCATTCAAAATCCCTAGAGCAATAGGCAGGTTTTTAATGACTCAAAAAGTAGAAACTGCCAATTTATTTTTCCTCAAATAATTAAATATTTAATTAATTTCACATATAGTTAGTAATAAGCATCATTCTAGTTTTGAACTTTCAAGTATTCCTCAGTTTGCTTTTAGCATGCTTCTGTGCTTACTGGAGCTACTTAAGTCTCACAATCAGTTTGAGAATAGCTCTTAAACTTTCACTTAAAAAAAATAAAACACATTCCAAATGATGTGGGGAACTGTTGAGTCAAGAGATACAAATTATATGAAACCATAAAGTGGCATAATTGAGCAAAGCAATTTTGGTGAGAAACTAAAAAGGAGGGGGAAATCATGTAAATGTGATTATTTCTAATTAGAAACAATGAGTAACCAAATCAAATTATACAATGAGGATTTGATTTAGATCCCTGGAGGAAAGCAACACACGCATTTGCATTCATCTCCAGCATTTCCTTTTCTCTTATTCCTTTTTGAATGCTTTCTTAGACCCTTAATTGTAAGTGAGATGGTTGTTAGTACAGTTCGTTAGAATAGCTGTGTGTATGAAGGTGGATATTCCAGTAAAGATTTATGTTCTTTCTTCATATTCACCAAAAACTTCTCAGGTGTGTGACACAAAGAAGGCGCAAACCTTTTCCAAATTCACTGCTTAGTGTTCTTACATAAACTGTAAGAAGTGAGATTTACTGTGAGATCCAAGTATTGGGTCTAGATTTGTGATAACTCATGAAGTAATCTTGAATAAGTAATCTAATCATTAATTACCTAAAGCCCTTCTCTACAAAATTAACGTCTGTGTTGGAGTGGGGGTAAATAGATTAGACAAAATTTATGCAACCTATGTTAAGAAGTTACTTCTGCTACGTGTTTGGAGGAAAGCCAGATTATGTACTTAAGACCCTAGCAAAGTAAGAGCACAATGTAAAATAGAATAGTGTAGACCTCAATGAACTTATCTAGAAATTTAAAATTAAAAAAAACTACTAAGGGGTGGGGGGTTAAGTGATGAATCACTAAATTCTACACCTAAAATTAATATTACGCTCTATGTTAACTGACTGGAATTTAAATAAAAATGTGATCCTTTCACAATGTAAAATATATGCATTTATCAAATCATCATGTGGTATGCTTAAAATCTTACAACTGCATTTGTCAATTAGATTTCATTGAGGCTGAAAAAAAATCATATTTGTTGAGATAGAAAACAAATTGGTGGCTTTCAGTTCCCACAGTGAGTGGTAGGTAGGAGAGCAAGTGCTTAATGTGTAAAGAGCTTCCTTTTGGGTGAGGAAAATGCTTTGGAACTAGATACAGGTGGTGGCTGCACAGCATTGTGAATGTCCTGAATGTCACTGAAGTGTTTGCTGACAATGGTTAAATTTTTGTCGTGTAAATTTCACCTCAGTGAAAAGTTTTTTTAAGGAGAAAAAAAAATAGTTGCTTCCATTTTACCAGGTTGTTAGTCTCTACAACTGACACTGAGTTAGAGGAGAGAATGGCTAACCAGCTTCTTTACTGGATGACGAGTGTATTAAATTCAAACAAAACAAAACAAAACAAACCCCACTAAGGTTATTTTAAATTTATCTTACATCTAAATTATATGTAACTTTAGTTCAAATATGAATTAACAAATGACCCCTATTAATTTGTTCTGATTTATTTTCATGGTTCTCTTCTTTAATCCTTCTTTTTTTTTTTTTTTTTTTTTTTTTTTTTTTTTAAGACTTACCTGCTATTCTTTGAACACAATACACCCTCTCTCTCATCTTAGGGTCTCTGTACTTAACTATTTCTTCAAATGGAGTATTTTTACTTCCAGGGAGCCCTTACTAAATCACTCATAATCTTTTTATTCTGCTCTATTTTCCTTTATAAAGGTATTATCCCATGCCATTATATAGCATATTTATTTACCACTTTGCTTATTGTCTGACTCACCTACTGTAATATAAGCTCCATGATAGTAGACACATTGTTTGTCCCCCCCCGCCTTTGGTAACCCCCCAGTGTCTAGAAAAGTGCTTTGCTCTTAAGGTGAGCACAGTGAATGTAAATGTTTGAATTTATATGGGGGATGGACCTTTCTGGGTTTGGTACTTAGAGACTCTGAAAGTAATTCAGCATTGCATACAAAGAAAAAATAAGCATGATCCTTGACTTCATAACACAAGGGGCTGTAGGCATAAACTTATTTCTAGTCTCAGATGACTCTGATGCATGCCATGATGCCCATTATAGCATAGCTTCAGATTGAATGGAACTGTAGGACGAATAGACCAACCTGCGATGGATGCCACTGTGAAGATAGCTTTTTGAATTGGCTCATAAATAGTGTGTATAAAGTAGAGGCAAAGGTTGGGAAAAGGGCATAGTGATTAAATGATCTTTAAGTGACCCTCAAGTACCAACATTGTAATTGTAAAAATTTCATTACATTAACTTGTTCATTGGCTAAATGACTGTCAGCATGATATTGAAGTTGTAATTTACTGGGTAGATGGTAGCGTAACATTAGACTAGCACTTCTTAGTGATGAATAATATTCTAAAACTCTCAAGTGAATAAATGTTTCTTGATCAAATAAGTTTAGACAATGCTTTTTTTTTTTATTTATCAAGTCTTTGGAAAGTCAAAATATTCTACAGCTTATAAAGCCTTTGAGATGTCTTATAGCAAAGAAGTATTATTAATGTTTTGATTATCCAGTTTATATCCTCAGTACACCTATTTTCATCTTCGGAAACAATATACCTTTGACCTCAGTTTAGAAAGTAGTACTCTAGAGATTATTCTTCTTTAGGGCAGGAGACTATTTCTCACGTATTGCTTTATAATTCACACATAACCTGGTGTAGGGGGTGAATATAAGAAGGCTGAATGGATGAATGTTGAAAAAGTTAATAAATTATATTCTGTTTTCCTAGAAACAAGGACACATATAAAACATTTTGGAGGCTAAAAAAGAATAATAAATACATATATGAACAGTATTAATATTAATAACAATAATATTAATTATTCATATTTATTATTATAAATATTTCTTAATGGTAGACTTGCATCAGGAGACCTCAGGCCATTTTTCTAAGCCTGTGACTAGCTTGCTTTGGCTGAAAGGAAAACATTTCCATCCTAAGTAGGAGACAAAGTCTTCAACTGGAGAAGAAAATCAATTTTAATAAAGGCAATCACTTTCATAAAATAATTTAGAGATAGCATAGTATGTCTGGATTTGATCGATAAGATGCATGCTCTAAAATATCTACTGATTTATATAATTAGTGCTGAAAGAGGGATGTAGTGTTTATGACTCATATATAATATCTAGGCCCCCATGTTAAACAAAATTGTTTCCAGTTGGGCTAGATTTCAACCAGAAGACCAGGAAAATTATATTGTGATTACCTATTTTTTCCAGTCTTTTACACGTTTAAAAAACAAGTAAGTTGATAAATTCATGAGCAGCCATAAAATAATTATATAAACTCAGCAAAGGGTAGTATTTTAATATGCCTTAAAGGGGCTTGACAAATATGCAACAGGTAGTCTTTAATTTCAAGCAAATGACAAAGGTTATAATAGTTATAATAACGAGAGTAGCTTCTACTTATTAAGCATCTGACTAGTGCTAGACACCAATTTATTTACCGATGTTAGTAATTACTTAATTTCACACAAGGAATGCTATATCTTTGTAGAAAGAAGATACTTGTGCCACAATGAGTTACCTTAGGTGAGAGCACAGAATATGACTCTTAAAAACCTATACTATGACTATCTTCTTGAAACCACCTTATCTTCCAAACTGATAGCAGGTGTCTTCTCAACAATCTACTTGAAAACTTCCCATTTCAACATACAGGGAAATCGAGACTTTGAGGTCAGAAAAACATGCATATGCATGAGATCTCTGCCACTTATTGGTCAGGTTAGTTTTCTGATTTCTAGAAAGACATAGCATTTTTCGTGTGTCTGAAAAGCAATTAACAAATGGTTCCTTTTCCTTTTCTTTCGTGGTTTCCTCCTTTGGAATTTAACTGTAGATAGCCATTTTATTTTTTTTTCCACTTACTCAAGACAAATACCTAGGAATTTTGTGTGGCTTCTCTCCTTCTCTCAACCCCTTTTGAGACTTATCAACAAATTATGTTGCTGCTACTTTTAGAACATATACACAATTTGAACACTTTACTGCCAGTGTTTCCATGTTTCCATCCTGGTCCAGTCTGCTGTCATCAGTCCCTGGTTATTTTAATCGCCCGCTAAATGCTCACCTTTCCCCCATGCTGCTTCCACATGAATCCCTGCAATATATTATTCTGAATATTACTTAAATATTACACGGTCTTATAGCCACTATAAAGCCTTTAGTTTTTATTCTGTGTAAAATGGAATGCCATTGGATGTTTTTCAAGGGAGGTGGGCCATCAAGAAACCACTTTTCTGTGCTTTGAACATTACGCATAGTCTGCTGCTTCAAGGCCTCATCACAGTCAGCCCTCTGCTCTCAGAACACTCTTCCTCTGAGTGCGCAGGTCTCCCTGCCTCAGCTCCTGCCTCCTTATTGAAATGTCCCTTTCTCAGTGTGGCCTCCCTGGCCATCACATACAAGATTATATCTTCCCTCAGTCCCTTCAGGCAACTTCCATCCTTTCTCCTTTTCTCCATGGCACTTATTGATGTCTATCACAGATATATATTGTGCTTCGTTACTTTCTTTACTTTTTATCTCTCCCCACTAGAAGGTAAACGTTATGAAAGCAGGGATATCTGTCTGTTTTGTTCACGGCTGTATCCACATCCACATCAAGTACAAGAGGACCTAAAACATAGTAAAGACTCTTGGTAAATATTTGCTTGAATGAAATGGATAAATTGACCTGACACAAAATACCGGTCACTAAACTTATTTAGGTAAGAATTCCTCCAGAACCTAAATTTTATTCTTTTATTCTTCTTTCTTGAAAAAAAAAATGAATACAATATCCAGCCTTAAGAGTGCTTCATTTATCTTTTACAGGTAGGGGATTATTATATACTTGCCAGATGCCAAATTCAGGTGCCACACTATTAATCATATGGCAGCTTAAAAACCCCATGGCTCTTAGTCTATGCCCCCATATAACAGAGAACTGAAGAAGAGAAAATATTAATAAACCTCACAAAGTTGAACTGTATGGCATTAATTGAATGGCTTTAATTTAGAGTAATAAATTATTAGAAATAACTGCCAGAATTTGCAAGCTACAAAGTGCAGAGCAATGACAGGACTTTGAACTAGAAAATGTTTAAATCTCCCTTAGAAGAGATTGAACAGGGCTTAGTTGGTACTGTAGAAATTAATTTGTAAAAAAAACAAAGCACACACAAAAAACCCCTCTCACATATATGCAAGCAATTGTGTGCCATGCATACACATGGTCACAGGTTTATTCTATGCATGTCTATTGTACTACTTTATATATACATATATGTGTGTGTGTGTATAGTTAAAACATTAAAGATTATAAACATTATAAATAACATAAATAAAATTGATTAATTTGTAAGAATTTCATAGGAAACATTTTTAAATAAAAGTCCCAATGCAAATAAATACCTGCAAACAGTCCTTCAAGTTTCCAATATCCAATGAAACAGGGCCCAGTTTTATGGCTAAATGCAAGACCTTATTATCCAAAAAAATTACATTTTAAAACAATTTTTGTTTAACTTCAATCCAAAAGGACTGAGGCAACAGGTTGACACCATAGCGCGATGGGAATTAGGCTGGACCCCCAACA
Organism: Panthera uncia; assembly: GCF_023721935.1. Classification (NCBI taxonomy): domain Eukaryota; kingdom Metazoa; phylum Chordata; class Mammalia; order Carnivora; family Felidae; genus Panthera; species Panthera uncia. Next base: position 97,300,645 of record NW_026057577.1, read on the forward strand.
TAACTTGCTGAATAAGGGTCATGGGCCATGAAAGAGAGTGCTGAGATACAATGGAAGCTTTTCTTTTTTTAATTTTAATTTTTTAAATGTTTGTTTATTTTTGAGACACACACACACACACACACACACACACACACACACGGCATGAGAGGGGGAGGATCAGAGAGAGAGGGAGACACAGAATCCGCAGCAGGCTCCTGGCTCTATGCTGTCAGCACAGAGCCCAATGTGGGGCTCAAACTCACAAACCATGAAATCATGACCTGAGCCGAAGTCAGATGCTTAACCAACTGAGCCACTGAGGTACCCCTACTGTTGGTATCTTAGTTGACAATTTAAGAATACTCCATATCTTGGAGAAGATGACACAATTCACTTATAAACTCAAAACAGTGTAGTCTAATGGTTTTAAAGAGTGAGAGATTCCTAAGACCGGATTTCTGGTCCTAGTACTTGTGCCAAGCTGCTTTCCCACCTTTCCAAAACTATAGAAGGATAATATGAATGAAGCAGCTTTGGAACTTTCCTTCAAAATGGAGGACTAATGTGAAATCATTCCCAACCCTCTCAACCTCTCTAAGCACATGTCAGACAATATTTAAAAAAATAAAATATATTGCCATGCTTGAAAACAATCATTGGTATTATCCAGAATTTAAGAACAAATTAGAAAGTCACAGATTAAAGCAATCACAACTATCCAAAGCTCTGACTCTCAAGTCCCAAAGAAAAAACTTCCACTCCTGAAGTTACTTATCTTGGACTTAAGAAGGAAATATTAATTATCTTTATACCAAGTTTAAAATATAAAGACAGTTGTTTTCTCTAAACCAATTGCTACCCCTACCCCTCTTTTTTTAATTCTCTAACGAACAGCTTCCATTCTTTTCACTGTCCCTCCTGAAAGATAGTTTGTCAGCTTTGTGTCTATCTCTGCTCTATGCCAACTGTCAGTGCTGTTTCTCAAGTATGTGACCATGTCTGCATGCCAGGTTTCCAAGTGGGGTATGAACACTTCAGAGTGAAGCAGGGCCAGACTAACTCCTTTCTTGCTCCAGAAATCATAGTTTAATTAATAAAAGGAAATCCTGTATTTGATGTTTAGTTATGCAGATTTGTTAACTCTTGTTAATTGAGTTTTTAATTAAAACCTGTTTTTTCACATGATATTATTTACAACACACCGGATCGAAAGTAATGTTTCACAGGTAAAAAACACACCCACACTCACACGTACATATAATGACTTTGGTGACAGAAAGATCTATTCTTGAATTCCTTCTCTACTTACTAGCTCTGTGACCCTGATGAGTTATTTAACTTTTTAAAAGACTTATCTGTTTTTTTTAATAGATAATGATTGATTGCAAAGCTTAAAATAATTCATTTAGTGAAAGTGCCTACTGATATGTGAGCATACTCAAACATTTTGTTTATTTTGAACAGCTAACTTTTATAATTTTTCTGACCCAAGTTAAAAACTTATTTTAATTAAGATAAAATATGCTAGAATATGTTTACTGTTTTAAATTGTGTGACAGCCATCCTGGTGTTTGTTATCTCCTCATAATCATCTATATAGAGATAAACACTTTTTTCTTTTTTTTTTTTTTTTTTTGTAAACAGCCGTGTAAACACCTGTATTATTAAAAAAAAAAAAAAAGTTGTCAAGTGGCTTAGAGATTTGTAGCATTCCATTAAAGACTGCTCTATGCTTATGATCATTGAAGTATCAGTAATCCATTTCATCCCTGTGCCAAACTACTATCCAAACATGGTGCCTTTTGAGAATATGCAAAAATATTTGTTTGTTTTGTTTATTAATAGAATGTAAATTAGGGAAAACTAAAATTAAAAATTGGGTCTGAAGAAAATAACTAGATTTTTTTTTAATTTTTTTAACGTTTATTTATTTTTGAGACAGAGAGAAACAGCATGAATGGGGGGAAGGTCAGAGAGATAGGGAGACACAGAATCCAAAACAGGCTCCAGGCTCTGAGCTGTCAGCACAGAGCCCGACGCAGAGCTCGAACTCACGGACTGCGAGATCATGACCTGAGCTGAAGTCGATGCTTAACCGACTGAGCCACCCAGGTGCCCCTAACTAGATTTTTTTAAATCTCTGATCTTCCACGTGTTTTTGCCCCATAACATCAAACAAATGCTTAAGATTAAATTTCCTATCCTGTAAAATGGGAATAATAATATCTCTACCTTATAGTTTTGGTAAGGACTAAAAGAGAAGATACGTGAAAAGTACTTAGCACAGTGTCAGGCACATATGAAGCACCCCAAATTAACTACTGTAATTCTAACAGTTCTTTTTAATTCCACCAAGTTTTCCAGTATCATTTGTTTTAATTAATCATATAATTTTTGAAGTTATCAAAATAAAAGTGTGCTAGTTCTCATATATACAACATGAAAAACTATCATTGAGGAGCCATTGGCAAACTGATATGGCAATGTTCTACGTGGAAAAGACACTTGTAATTTGTGCTTTATTTTTTTTTTCCTGATTAAATGTGTGATTCTCATGCTGTCACAGAACCAATAGAACCACAGTTTATATTTTTAAAATATAGATTTGTGTTCATCCCACTTCCCAACTCAAATATTATTGAGAAGGGAAGTGTCATTTCTTTTTTTATTTTTTTTAAATGTTTACTTATTTTTGAGAGAAAGAGAGAGAAAATGGGGGAGGGACAAAGAGAGAGAAGGACAGAGGATCCAAAGCTGGCTCTGTGCAGACAGCACAGAGCTCCATGTGGAGCTTGAATTCATGAACCATGAGATCATGACCTGAGCCAAAACTGGACACATAAATGACTCAGCCACCCAAATGCCCCGGCAAGTGTCATTTCTTGTGAATTTATCCCTCACTCCTCTGATGACACACAAAGATACCTACAAAATCAGAACACTTTATTTTTTGAATACTATTGTGCCTCCAAAGGAGGTTTTACTCCTTCAGTTATAGTGAGTGTTAGAGGCAAGAGGACTCTACAGAAAATTCCTTGTTGAAGAGACAAGATGCAAATTGTTTCTCATTCCAGGCAAATTGTTCTAGAGCCAATAGTCATCAAAGGAGCCGGTTCTTACTTGGGTCCTTATAGGAAGTGTTTGTAAGAAGGTGATGTGTGGGCAAAACTTAGGATTAACTTTAGTTGGGAAAAGAATCCATAGAATTGCATTTAGAATCTTATCAATCTCATAAACTTGAACTGTGGATTTTAGAACATTCTTTATAGCTCATGCTGAATACAAATAATAAAATGATCTCCAAATAAGAAAAGATATCACCTACTTACAAAGAGAAATGAAAACTGTTTTCAGCTGTCATAAAATTCTTGTCAGATATGCAGGCTATAATTAACCTGATATATGTATATAAGAATTGTTATAAAAGGTGTGATTGCACTGTGGATGAGTTATGTTGTTTAGCTAGTCATGAAAACATCAAAATCACATTTATAATTTCACATATATTATTTGGACCTCCATGATTTATTACCTAGTATTTACAAAATTTACACCTAAGAGTCAACCAAAAAATGTTATTTTCCTGTTTCGTAAAAATCCATCTCTTTAAGATATAAAAGCTCTATGGCACCTGAAGAGAAAAAGGGAATGAAAACAAGAGAACAAACATGGGCTTTCTTTCAGGACAGAATGGTTCCATAAGCTAAATTTTATAGCAAGGAAAACAAAAGAGGCTCCTGATACAGTTCTTCATCATTAATCTCTGTCTCCTTGCTAGTGCATAATCTATATGAACAGGGATGGGTCTGGGGGATTTGTGGCAAGTATTAGGTTGAATTTCTCAAGGAAATAACTTTTCGGCTTATGTGTATGGCTTAATCTCTTTAATAGAATAATTCTCTTTTTATTAATTCTTATAACTGTTTTATGACCTTCAGTGGCAAAATAATTAATTATTTTTTTCCATACCCATAAATGAGATGGCAAAGAAATTCATAATAAAAAAAGAAAGAATTTCATCTGGGCTTACCTGACATAGACAAATTCTCCAATCCATTCTCTGCTCAGAAGGTAATGTGGTTCTTTTACAACATAAATGAAACGATGTCCTGTGTTTCAAACCTTTCACTGACTGCCAATTGAATAATATTCAAACATACACAGAGCTTAGAAGTCCCTGCCTGATCTTTCTCCTGAATTCTGCCTTAATCGCATCTTACTCTACTTTTCCTATAACTTATTGGTCTTCTTTGATTCTTGGAACACATCAAAGCTTTACTTTTTTGTTTTTTTCATCTTCTCAAATCCTGCTTCCTCTGTCAGATCCTGTTTCCTCATTACTTGCCTGCCTCATTCTCTATCTTCACGTTTCAGATTAAATATAACTTGCTCAGAAATACTTCTCTGATGGAGCGAATATTATCAGTCCTCAACAATTTCTGGACTTCCATTCCTTCTGACTCACCTGGGAGATACTTCCCAGTTCTCTGAAGTTAAACACAACCATATGACAAGTACTGGCCAATGACATGTGAACAAATGACAAATGTCACTTCTAGGCTGGGTCAGTGAAAACCTATTACATGATTCTTTCAGACTTTCTTCCTTTTTAACAGTGAACTTGTTGAAACAGTGGAGCCAGAGGACCTAGGGATCACTGAAGTACCACAAGGACAGATGCCCTAAGGAGTTGGCTGGAGGACAGCTGGTTTTATGTGAACAAAAAACAAACTTCTATTGTGTTAGGACACTGAGATTGGGGGTTTTATCCATGTTATTGTAATGGAAGCCTAACAACACCACTCAAATTAGGTCTGCCATATTATTTTCTTTACTAGCACTTGCCATGATTTCATTAAAATTAAATGTGCATCCATTTCTTTATTCAATGTCTATTTCTACCTGTAGACCAGGGGTTAGCAAATACTTTTGGCAAAGGGACAGACAGAAAATATTTTAGGTTTCGCAGCACCCAGGTCTCTGTGGGAACTACTGAAGTCTCCCTTTCCAGGGCAAAAGCTGTCACGACAATATTTTAAATAATTATTGTGGCTGTGGTCCAAAACTAGGTAATGGGCTACACAGATGTAATCTGTGGCCTACAGTTTTCCAACCACTTCTCTAGACTATTAAATCCACAGATGTAAGATGCATTTTTCATTTATGATGATATACCTTTCATTAAGACAGTTTTTGGTACATGGTAATGAAATTTTTCTTAAAAAAAAATAAATGAGTGAGGTATGCTAAGATCAGTCAGCACAAAAGTGGGTGTTGGTTAAGTTCCTCTACTGCAGGCCGATAAACTATTTAGAATATCACCAAATTCCAGATTATAGCCCCCCCCCATACTATGGGTGAGTCTTAGCCATTATGTCTAGATGCATCTTTATATAAACTTTTTATTACCCTATTTCTTCTATTTCTATAGAAGAGATATGAATAAATGCATGAACTGTATAGGATGAAAAAGAATAGTATACAATACCCTGAATCCTAGAATACATTCATTCCAGACTATTTTTTAAATATAGATTGAAGCACATGCAACGAGAAGGTACAAAACTAGTATGTTCTTAAATAGCTCATTATCTCCACTCACCCAACTATGTCTTTCTTCTTGAAAACTATTGAAATTTTCCTCAACCATGCCATCGAGATCGCATTACCTATGCCTAATTTGCCAAACATTAATTGAACATGTATTATGTGCAAAGCATTCTGACAAACTCAGAATGTAGGACTTCCTTCAATCCTTACATTAACACCATAGAAATATTGCTTTTACTGTTTATATTCTAGAATAAGGAAATAGAGAGTTATGAAGGGATTATTGTAGTGACCAATACCTAGTGACACCAAGATTCGAAATCTAATTTTGAGTGATTCCAAAATGATTGTGTCACAGTATTTCATTTAAATTGTTGATTAAATAGTGGTGATGATATTGATAAGTTGAGAAATGCTTTTCTTAAGGAAGAAAATATCCTAGTTTTCTTGAGGCTAAGGTAGGGACTTGAAAGACTCTAGGCAGACTGACCAACAACTAAATGTTTTCTGGTTTGATACACTAATGACAACTCCAGCAAATCAAACTGGCTGTTCACATCTAATTTGGCACCAATAAAATGTAAGCATAAGTAACTAGGAAGTTGCTAAAAATTTAACTACTGTTCTCCATTATGCAAGTAATGAGTGAATAAAATAAACAGAAACATGAAAGAACAAATTTCAGTATTATAATTTGCGAATGGAAATGTATATTCTCATCATTCCAACATGATATCTATTAACTTAGGGTGTCTGCATAAAAGAAAGAAATTTATTAGAAGATTAACATTTTTCTTAACATTCAGTTTGTATTTTGACAAATATTTGTGAGAATAGATTTGAAGACTCAGTTGATTTCTAATAAAAAATTTTCTAGCCATCCAGCTTCTGCACCATTTTTTTGGAAATAAAAGGTCATGAACATTTTCTAGATATTATTCATTCTGAATAAATCTATTATAATTACTAATAATAGGCAATAGTTTCTTTCAAAATTATATGCCATTCTTAATCTTTTCCCATTTTAAAGGGTTTGAAAGTTCATACTATTGGGATTGTGTAAAAAAAAAAAAGACATTAAGAATATTCAAATCTCTTAAGTTTTAGTTTATAGAAACTGCTCAACACTATGTCCCACTTGCTTAAAATAAAATGTTTTTCCAAGTAGGGAAGATTCAGGCCCTTGTTGAGTAAATCTTTCAATTAAGTGATTCTGCAGTGTTTTATTTCTGGTTTTAGTGCAAATAAAATGTTGTAAGCTATATATTTTTAAAATTTTTGTTCACTGACGGGTGAAAAATACCTTAACTGAATACCCAGGATTGATTGTCTTATACATATACATATATATGTACATGTGTGTGTACACACACACACACACACACACACATATATATATGTTCATCAAAGAGGAGAAATCTAACCTGTAATAAATAAAGAAAAATGTTTTGTGACACTGTGGAAATAAGAATGTATACAACCATTCCAATTCTTGAGCTGGAAGGACCTCACGATCATCTTTCTCATTTGATAGGTGAAACTCAGATTCAGAGAAGAGAAATGGCAGCTTCACTATTTAAAAATGAGATAAAGCGATCAAACAAAACCGGGTTGAAATCTAGGCTGTATTGCTACCTGGCAAGTTGCCTAAAGTTCTCTACTTTTTTCTATTAAAAGGGCTAGTGAGTCTTACATATAAGCTATTTTTAGGGTTGAATATTAGGGTTATATATTCATGGTCTCATGTTGAAATAAGGCTTAGAAAGAATACCCAGAACCCTACCTAGAATCTAGCAGGCACTCAGGAAATAACTATAATTTTTATTATATTATCACCAACATCATAAATATCTTGCTCTAGGTATACAGCTAATCACTGAAATAGAAATGAATAGAAAGCTGTTTCCCAATTTCTAATTTAGTACTCTTTCTGATATACCTTATAGGAGTTTGATCTTTTGTTGAGTGATAGGCAGAAACATAGCTTATGGGAGGAGATGAAGTCAGTCAGCCCATAAAGGAGAAGTAGTACTGAAAAAGAAGACTGACGGCATAATCCAGCAGGTGGAAAGGAATGGGGTAGGCAGAGGTAACAGAATTAAATGCTCAGGTATTTAAAAAGTATGCTGCATGGCAAGTTTTCCTGACTAATTAGAAAGTTGCTAACTGTAGAAAAGAAAAATAAATACGAAAGTTTTGTAAGTTGCAACTTGCAATTCAGGAATATTTGAATCTATTGCAGAACAGACAACAAAGAAGCATCATTACAGGTTTTTAATTAATGGAGTAACATGGTGAAATCTCTCTAAAATTAGTCTTTTGGTGAGTAATAATACAGTTAGAACATGGTATTAGGGGACAGTGGAAACTACTGTCAGACCCTTGTAAAAAGGGGTTGTAAAGACACGCAAAAACAATATTGCTTTACTTTTAGCTATTTGTAGCACAGTGATGATTATGGAGAGAAATAGGAATACTTCTTTTTTTTTCATCCCATGAGACAGTGTACTGAGTTTTTTTGTTTTTGTTTTTGTTTTCCCTCAGAAGGGAAACTAGTCAGAACCCAAAATCAAATGCCCATGTTTCATATTTTTTTCTCAGTTTCATGAATGAAACCTCAAGTCTAAGATGGATATAAAAACAGCTCCAAGTCTGGTTCAAAGAGAAACTAGGCTTCATGCTCTTTGAGAGCAATCCGCCCATGGAGGATTATTGGACATCTTGGTCGGGACTGAATTTGAACCAGGTTCCAAGGATGAAAGCCCACAGACTAATCTGCTGAGCTACCAAGCCCACTGTCGTAGAGGTTTATAGAAATCCTATTAACTGAGAGATTGAAGGGAAAGAAGATAAGATAGCAAGGTGTTGGGAATCAAGCTTCAGTAGTTTTAACAGAAAAGGTACTTTTGAACCATACTATAGTATATAGATAGGAACTAAACACTAAACACACACACACACACACACACACACACACAATGTACACGTGAATGTGTGTTACTATATACATGAAATTGTACATTTTCACAGATTCTATTTTGCACGTCTTATATGGTATATAAAATGTTCAATATATTTAATATGGAAATATTTATCTTAAGACTGGTGTTCATGTTGAAATCCATCTTCTTATTCTAGCTCTTCCAAGACAACAATAATGAATATCACGAACTACCCTTCTATCGTGTGCTAATAGCCATATTAACAGTTTTAGGATCTACTGCAATAATGACAATTTTATCACTCAGTACCATTTATTTCTCTCCTGATTCTGAAAATACCTGCCACAAACAGTATTTGCTGGCTATTAATCCAGTATAACTGAAATGGAGCAAGAGAGATGCTTTAACTGACCCTTATAAAATTGGAGTTTATATTTGCAAATAAGTTAGGCAGCTAAGATCATCACAAAGAGAATTTGCTATACATATTACGATATGGCTGGGCCATACTGGGAAACTTATATGACCACACTGGGTTTTGTTCTCTTATCCAGGATTGAAGACGTTAGATTGGATTTGGTGGCCAACAGCATTCTTTACTCTTCTAAATAATTTAAAACCCTATGATAGTAAAATGGCTGGTCAATGTGGACAGAAAAGATGAGACAAGCAAAAGAAAAAAAGAAAGAAAACTTCAAAATTAAGGCAGTAAATCCTAAGAAAATAGGAAAAGCTCATAACCCATGGGTCACAAATCTGGAACTAGAATGTTAAGGCTGTTTCTAAGAGGTTAAGATGGTGGGGATGGGGGGGTGGGGTAATGCTGAAGAATGACTAGACATGTCTCAGCTTTTATCATCACATTTCATCTGATCAGATCAGATGATATTTGGACCTCCTTCTAGCATTAAAACATACAGATTTAATTATTTCTCTAAACTATTAGGTTCTACATATAGTTCACAGTTTGTTCATGAAATCAGGTTAGAATTCTGGCTACCAGATGACATAGGGCATCTTTTCTAAGCTTTGATTTCTTTTCCTAGAAAAGGAGTATATTAATTCTCACTATTCATATGGGTATGTTGTAAAAATTCTATGAATTAAAGGGTGTGAATGTGCTTTTTCTACTATAAGGCACTATAAATGATAAATGAAGATAGACAATCATTATAGTTAAGTTAATTATTAGCAAATGGCCATAGAAATATTAAGTTGATAGCAAATTTTCAAAGTTCCAGGTAACTATTTAGGATAGATGAATTTAGTTCTTCTAATTTTGAAGTATTTTTATCTTTAGTGTGACATTAATTAGACATTTGTGGCACGAAGATTTTCCTTTGCCGTAAAGATAAGATTGTTAGAAACAGCATACTTTTGGAGTTACATGGTTGGAACCAAGCCAATTCTATAAATTTTATAGACAAAACAATAAAAAATAAAATAATAATACAGAGAAAACCAAGAAAAGGGATAGCAAAAGTTTTCTAAATTTTATTTCTAAACTACAGCCATAGTGATGTGCACAGACATAGAAAATTTATTCTGAGTTGTTATTATCTTAAATGAAAAACAGAAGTGATGCTTTGTGTATCGTTGCTGAGAATATTTTAATTTTTTCCAAGCACTTTTAATAGTCATGTAATAATTATAGGCAAACAACAATGGGATATACATTCATCCTGGATTATTCTAATGATCAAGATATAAAAGAAATCAGACATTTGTATCTCAAAATTGTTAAGTATGTACTATTCTCCCTTCTTGTGAGTATCTGTAGGCTTTGAACACCAGGAGGGGAATGCTCCATTGAGAACAGAAAAATGAAACTGAACCAGGCAAATAGAGATACTCTGCCTTAAACTCTTAATTTATAACTATTTCTAAGGGCCTGCAGGAGGAAGGGCCATTACAGATATTTACTTCATTGTTTTTTCAAGTGGAGAGTTCATCATTTGTCTCAGTCAATACATGCAGGCAGACTCACACCCAGTTTGCCCTTAAATTCAAACCCAGAACTGTGGCTGTGAACCCATCCATTCAGAACAAACTTTCTGCAAGCACATCCTCACAACATATCATATATGTGTAGCTTTCTATCTCAGGGCCACCGAGCCGTCACTCAAGCTTGCTCCTCAGTTAGCATCTAGGAGCTTGTTATTTAAGAGGGGTTCTCCTTCACAAAGGCCTCCTTTCCTTTAACCTCTTACTTTCAAGAGCAGGATTTCAATTTTGAGGACAAATGTTATTCACACCCTCCTAGATATTTTCATTAGAGTAGGGGGTTTCCTATCTTCCATCACTAGCAACCCTCAGGTACTACCTTTGAAGATTTCTGGGAATTTAGGTCTCAGGATGAAAACATCTGGGTGGATAAATTATTTGATTAAAATTATGGCAATGATCAAACATTTTTAAATGATGTGGATACAGCTTGAGCTTCTCAGTTTAGAAATCTGCAAGACAGAGATGAATTTTCTAATGGGCCATTTTTCATGTTTCTATCTTGTAACAACATTTCCCTGAGTACTATGGAACACTATCCATACCATAAGTTACTCTAATTTTTTTTTAAAAAATTTTCAGCCAAATATAAATGTAAGAGAAAATATATTTCCTTCTCTGAATATTCCTAATGCACATATTAAAGGTACTATGAAGTTATTTATGAAAGAAATCTCCTATGTTTAACCCTGTACTGCCCAAGTCATTTAAACATGTGACACTTTTCTCTTATACAGTCTCTGATACCTCCCATGGCACACTGTGAAATTTGAGTTTTAGAAAGGACCTGGGAAAATACTCATCAGAAAGAGACCGTAGGGTTGGCATTTGGACATCATGACTCTGATATTTGCATATTTGGTGGGAAATGTTGCCTCAGTGCTGTGTAACCTATCCTCACATTACCCCTTCCCAAATTTCTTCCCCAATCCCAAATTAGAGTATTCTTGGCCTTCTGTTGCTCATAGTGTAATATTTAAACTCCTAACGTACTATGAAAAGTTTGATGTCTGATGCAAATGTTTCTTTCTTATTCCTCATACTCCTCTTATCACTGAACTTACTGTCTGGCAAAATGATCTACTTACCACCTGCTAAACACAGAATGCTCCCTGTGCTTGCCATTTCTTTCTGCATGGAAGTCCCTCTTTCTCCATGTTTTCATTGACTTGTATCATTTTTCTAGATAGAACTGAAGTGTCACCACCTCTATAAAGATTTATTTTCTTACACTTCTTAGGTCTTTTTTGCTTCATTATCATCTGCATCTTCTTAGACCCATCTGTGTCTAGTACTTTCAAAGAGTATCAAAGTTTTCTCTTCAAATGTCTCTTTACAAGTAAATCTAATCTGGGAGGCTAGAAGTCAGAGTAACTGTTCTCTCTAGATAGGGACTTAGTGACTGGGGAAGGACATAAACAAGCTTTCTGAAATACCTTATTTTTCTTGTTATAGATGGTGATTACATGGATGTATGAATAAGTAAAAATTAAAGTTGTAAATTTAAGATTAATTTAGCAAATCTATTGTTATTTATTGCATACCACAAGAGCAAAATTTTTAAAGATTTTTGACTTAGAGAGAGCATAAAAATGAAGGAGAGAGAGAATCTCAAGAGGCTCCAGGCCCAGCACAGAGCCTGACACGGGGCTCAATCCTATGACCCTGGGATCATGATGTGAGTTGAAATCAAGAGTCGGGTGCTCAATCGACGGAGCTACCCAGGGGCATCATACAAGAGCAAAATTTTTTAAATATGTGTTGCCCTACTAGTGTTTTAATCACCAGAGAGGAGACATTTTATTCATCTTTTTTATTTCCAAGTTATAATGGTGCTAGCACAATGGGGATATGCACATTCCGTGAAGAATGAGTAAGTGACTGAAGAGACATGCAGTCCCCTTTCCTGGGTGCAGCCTTCACTTGTCAAGAGAGGAACACATTTCAGGTAGATGGAGGCTATTTAATAGACTACAATTAGAGCAATCAGAAGACACGGATGACAGTATGTAGCTGATAAGTTTGCAGATGAAAAGAGTGTATGCAGACTGATTAAGAATTCTGAATAGAACTTTAGAGCTTGGCAACATTTCAACAATGTAGTTCACTGAACAGCTCAGCAAATACCTGTGCCACATATGTCTTCTATTTTCCCCTCACACTTAAGACATTTCCCTAAAGGCTAATAAACAATAGATACATCCCTGAAGAACAATATATATATATAATTGACTCAAATATTATTACTTAACATTAACTGCCAGCTGTATGCAACTTACAACTAGCATAAACTCTTTGCCCTTGAGAATCCTATGTTTAAAAAAAAAAAAAGTTACAATGTTAGGCAAAAAGGCAAGAGGAAAAGATTGTTTTCTTAGTTAATGTCTTCTGTTCATTCTTGAGACATATAAGATGTCTATTAGGAGTCAGGAACCATGTTAGGATATGGGCAAAAAAATGGTGAGGAAAACAAGGCTCATGACTTCATGAAAGTCCAGCAAAAGAATAAAAAGTATAAATTGCTTTCATTTACGGTTTTCTCTCTGCTAACTATTCCTCATGAATGTATTTATTGTTCATAGCAAATGAAAGACATATCATTATCATCCCTGCATTATAAATGAAGAGGTTCAAGTAAGATAAATAAGAGGTTCACTTAGATAATAAAAATCCACATATATGATTTTCCAAACTCTATTTGTCAAGTTCTGGAGAGGAGGAAACTGGGCTTGGACTTTTGTGTTTCTTCCTCAGCATACCCAGTGCAGGGCTGGAAACATAGTAGGGTGTCAGATATCAATCGATTTACTGTGATGGGATTTGCCCTACAATTTCTTTCCTGTTCTTGGGCAGCAGGAAAAGGAGGGATATTTCTTTCCTGTGCAAGAGAGATGCCACTATATTAAATTCTACGTTTAACCCATCATTGTATTCTTTGCCTCTGTACATTATCAGAGTAACTGGCATACGGTATGGCTTAGGCTAAATCAACCAAATTTGTTAACTCTCTATGTAGCGTGATTGTCCATGCTTCACTCCCATTACTGCAAATCAAGCTCAGTAGTAGTGTCTGTGTGTCTGTGTGCTCTGCTTCTAACAAATGGCACCAGCAGTACAGAAAGCCAGAAGTATGTAGAGTTAGAGGCCCTACTAATCCCTATCCAATGATTAACTTCTGCCGGGTATGAAACTTGAGCTTCTTTCCTCAAGGTAGGACCAACTCTCAGATACAATTCGCTCCCCATAAACCAGGGTAGGGCTAAAACCTTACCTGAAATTATACTACGGATGGAACACATCCTTTCCCTCTCCTTTTCCCTCCACTCCTTTTCTAGCTTCTTACTGGAAGTACCTCTTTGCTCAATCATTTACACACGAAGTTTCAGTTCAGAGTTTGCTTCTAAGGAAACCAACTGCAGATAATCTATTTAATCTATTTTGTAGTAGTTAATAGTGTATCAGACAGGATTCTCAAGGGAAGCAGAAGTGATAGGACATTTATATAGAGAGAGTAAAATGTATTTTAATGAATTGGCTCACAAGATTGTAGGGCTTGGAAAGTATAAAATCTATAGGGCAGCCTGGCAGGCTGGAAATTCAAGTCAGGGTTCATTATGCAGCCTTAAGTCTGAAATCCATATGACAGGCCAACAGGCTGAAAACTGAGGCAGAATTTCTATGTTACAGTCTTGAGGGAGAATTCTTTCTTCCCCATGAAATGGAGTTTGACCCTTAAGACCTTCAACTGATTGATGAGGCCCACCCACATTATGGAGTATAATCTACTTTGCTTAAAGTCAAATGATTGTAAATGTTCAAGCACATCTAGAAGAGACCATCACAGCAACATCTAAATTGATGTTTGGCCAAACAACAGGGCACCGGAGCCTAGCCAAGCTATTACATGAATTAACCATCAGAAGAAGGGGATTTTGGAATGGTGGAATAAGCCATGGCCTAAGCTGGAGGAGACCACTCACAAGGATTCTGGAACAGCCTATAGTTTGGTTATATGCCTCAACTTTTTATTTTTATTTTTTTCTCCTATGCAGGAGGGTCTTAAGAGTACCTGACGATACATGAGGTGAAAAACAATATTGTACTAGTGGCTTAGCACTTCTGAGATACTAGGCTGGCTCACTGATCAATTCAGAAGTCCAGGCAGAAGTCGAAAGGTCCAAATGATTAGGTTTACATGAAAACCGGAGAGCGAGAAAGCACAATTATTAATTATACATCAATTTGTGTATTTGATTAACAACTTTCTCATAACCCAATGAGGATGTAAGTTCCATGAGATGAAAGCTGATTCTATTATCGCATGCCCAAACCTAGCAGAGTACCTGGTACAATGGATATTTACTGAATCAATGCCAATGACATTAAATTAGTATAAACATCATTGCATTTACATAAATTATATAGACCAATTATATGTAATAAATATACAAATTATACATAAATATATATTTATATATGTGTATACATGTGTGCGTATAAACACATACCCTCATATACTTTTATTAGTTTGTGGATGTCCTGACAAAACTGTGCTTATACTTTATGCTTTTTCTGTTTTTATGTTTATGATACTCCTTTTATAGGGAAAATATCTTTGAGTCTGTCACACAATAAGATCCTCCTTGTGGTCTTTTTGCAGAAGGTGAGGTGACATTCAACCACTGAAATCATCTTTGCTGTAAATCTCTCAACATCAGTTTACTGTTAATAACTCCAAACAGGGGGGAAAAAATAAGACAGACAATCAGACAAGGGGACCCGAGCAGCAGAAAATAATTGGACTCTCTAAATTGTACCATTCTCAAGAGAAATTACTGGAGCACACTGTTTCTTCCCCGGACCACGCTGTGCATCCCTTGGAATCGCTACAGAGGCATTTTATTGCTCATTAAATATTTTTTAATGTGAATCCACTCTTGGCATTTCTATTTTATAGTTTTTCTCACAATCCTTCCTGTGTTGAATACCTCCTTCCCGACTATGTGTAATTTAAAAGAAATTATGTAAGCTTATTTCTCTGATTAAGAAAGCCTAATGCGCAAACACACAAAGGATATGACCAGTGTAGCTCAAGTAGCTAATGAATCTGGCAGTTTTAAGCTCGTTCCCAATAAAAATGGGCCCCACAAATCACTATAAAAAATGTGTTTTGTACCTCAAGAGCCATAATTGTCACACATTTACAATTCATAAGCAGTGACTGCAGGGTGCTTACTCTAGTTAATCCTCCATAGAATAGTGGATATTGATGCTGTGGAGAAGGGGCACAACAAAATCATCTGTCACTTGAAATACTCATTTGGGAAGCCTCACACACTAATGAAATCCTGAAATGTAGCAATGGGAAGGCTGAATGCGTTCTTCTGCCTAAACTGTAAATGGTGACAAAGGTGTAAGTCTGAGATGCCCAGGCATAGCCTGGCGTAGCTTGCCTCCTGGTTTACTGACTCTAAAATAGTAAAGATAAAACCTGCATTTGGATTGTCCAAAAACCTATGTCTCAAGCCTTTACTGTACACCTATCTGGACCTAAAGAAACAGGACGGAGACATATAAATTCTAAGAAGCTTCCTTGCCATGACTGATTTAGTTAAAGTGTAACCGGTATATGATGAATAGCTAGACTTAATAATGACTTGATGAACATATTCAATATATTTACAATTCTTTTAGCAAGGGAGAATACTTTCTGTGACTATTACATCCAAATGATTTCCAAATCTTAAAAGTAGTATTTGAATTCAACCAAAACACGTAGATCGTCCCTAAAGCTTGTAGTAAATGGCTATAAACCTACATAATTGAATCTTTGGAGTGTGAGGCCTCCCTCTGGTACATCATGAGTACTTGAAATAGACTCTTGGTCTGGTTTCAAATTCAATTTTTGTTTTGTTTTTAAAGAACATTGATAAAATCGGAGAAAGCATATTGTTTATTCAATCTAATCCATCTGCAAGGTAAGGGAATTACTCAGAATAATGTGAAGACAAATGAAATGGATTAAGTGAATCTTGGATGACCTTCAACATTTTTCTGCCCCTAAAGGCTGGGTTTCCAATAATCACTCAGTCATTTAAACATAAAACACCTGAATGTACGCAGGCATTGTGTGTATAATTGAATGTGTATAATTGTGTGAATAAATGTACATACGTACATTGAATGTACATATGTATGTATAAAAATAAATGTATGTATGTATAAAAATAAATGTATGTATGTATAAAAAATAAAATAAAATAATAAAATAAAATAAAATAAAATAAAATAAAATAAAATAAAATCAGCTATCCTTGCTTTGGCTCCTCCTTAACATGCCACTTTAACATCTTTATTTTGTTCTCTCCAGCCCCCCCTCTATAACCCATTGCTTACAGTAGCCACTGATATTTCCTTGTATAAAATAATCTCAGTTTGTGATTGAAATAATGATCCCTCACTTCCTGGGTTTGCATTTTTAACCATACAAGCTTTTTAAGTTCAAGAAGAAGAATCAAAATGCATTTATATTCTGCATTACAATAAATGTGAATATCAAAAGTTTCTCCTTGAGTTGTGTGACTGCTGACATTTGAAAAAAAGCCAGAGAATCTTAGAATTGGAAGAAGCAGAAATATGTTTAGTATTTCAATTGACTCCTGATGGAGAGGGAGAGAGGGGAAAAATTATAAGTTCTCTTTGCAAAGTTTTATGTTTTTTTTTTTAACTATTTATTTTCTTAGGACCTAGATTAATTACAATTCTTGTTTCAAGACACAAATGGTTCATTCTATTTAGTTGTTTGCTTATTTTATTTTATTTTATTTTTTTCAATATATTAAGTTTATTCAAAATATGGAACGCCTCACGAATTTGCGTGTCATCCTTGCGCAGGGGCCATGCTAATCTTCTCTGTATCGTTCCAATTTTAGTATATGTGCTGCCGAAGCGAGCACTTGTTTGCTTATTTTAAATAACATAGTGAACCTGCATCAATTATGAAAAGTAGAGCCCTGATGGTAACTTAAATGAGCTCACGTGGTCTTCTATTCTTTTCTCTTCCTTCCCCAACCCAAAGTAACAATCATCCTGAATGATCACGCTCTTGGTGGTATATGTGTGCAGAGTTCCTTAATACAGTGTATGCCCTAAAAACACACATCATTTTAGATGTTTTTAACTTTATAAAAAGGCACACACTCTATATAATCTTTTTAAAGTTACTGTTATAAAACAGTATGATAATGCTAAGATTTATATAATTTACTGAAAGTAACGGTAGTTTATTTTTATTGATATATAGTATTCTATTGTGGTATGTACATTAAAACCTTGCATTTGTAGTAACTTGCTCTGCAAGTGTTCTGCAAGACAAGAAAACATTTCTAATAAATTTTAACTTGATAAATGAGCGATGTCTTACAATACAAGTAGTACGAAACGCAGAACATCACATCTCACAACTGAGTCAAGGTTCTTCTCTCTCTCTCTCTATATATATATATCTCTCTCTCACTGCGGGATTGTGGGTGGTCATCTCCCATGCTTGAATGCTCCGTCTCAGGCCATGCTGTTTGGTAGAAATCAGGGATTTCTCAGAATGTTGGAAGGTGCCCTCAACTGGCACTAGTGTATTTTTTGCCACTTAAAAGCACCTATGGACAGTCCTTTGCTCTTCTACAAGAGTAAGCTTAGGAATGCTTTACTTCATTCTAGGTCAGGCTGCCTGTAGATACAGACCCTTCCCTCTACTGCCTTATTGTCAGTTACATTAAATACAGTATATGACAAGAGTTCATTAATACTGTACTGTAGTCAACATCCATGAGAGTATACAATGACCCCCATGCAGAACAGATTCCATTAAGCCAATAGATCACAGTGATTCTGTTAGTGATAGTGAAAGGCATCCCATACAATAATGCTCCTCTCTCTTGTCTCCCTCACAACAGCCACTAAGGTTTTCAAAGGTAAGTGTGGGTTGTTTATTTTTCTTTATATTTTGTATTTTCTTTATTATTTTGTATTACATTACAGTATTGTGATTTTGTATATGAATATTTTGGGGTTGTGGAACAAATCATCTGAGTTTCCATTATTTCTTATGGGGAAGTTTGGTTCGATATACAAGTGCTTTGTCTTACAAGCATGTTTCCAGAACAAATTATGCTTGCAAACCAAGGGTTTACTGCACTATGTTTATACTTTTAAATCATGAATTGATTCATGAATTCAGTCAACCACTTATATTGAGCCAAGGAAATAATAAAAATAGTGTAGCACATCTTTAAAAGCTTTGGTCCTTTTTAGGAAACTCTAAAATTAAGGGCACCTGGGTGGTTCAGTTGATTAAGCAGCTGACTCCTGGGTTCAGCTCAGGTCATGATCTCATGGTTTCATAAGTTCAAGCCCCATGTCAAGCTCTGTGCTGGCAGCACAGATCCTGTCTTGGATTCTCTGTCTCCTCTCTCTCTGATCCTCCTCAACTCGTGCTGTCTCTTTTTTTTTTCTCAAAATAGATGAATAAACTTAAAAAAAAAAGAAAACTCTATAAAATTAATGAGTTGTAAGTATGTGGTTTCAACCTGCTTTTGAGCTCTAAGGCAGTCCAGTTTTCTGAGTGGTGAACTTTCCAGGGCATACTCTTAACGAAGATGTTGATAAACTTCTAACATCAGCACTCTTAGGAACAATTCTTTTGCATCCTTTACCTAAGCCTTGCCTTGCAGAAAGACAAAAAGAGCATCCCTCATATATGAACATGCCTGATGTAAGTAAATATGTGTGGGGGAGTCTTTCCAATCTTGGAACAACAGTTCTGTTAGAGGTAGCATTTTGGTTTCCATTTTTATAGTGTTTACCTAGTTGAGTAAATACTTTGGCCAGTGAGCTCATAAAGACAAAAAAAAAAAAAAAAATCAGTAATAACTCCCCTCCCCCCAATCTCTGAAGTACAATCATTATAGGGAAAACTAAAATGGTAGGTAAAAGAAAAAGTATCCAGAGGTGAGAATATCTTTGAGGTGTACTTTATTCTACCCTCATACTGATGTCCTATGTTCTCTGAATTTAAAGAACTGTTTTGGGATACTATTCTTCAGATACCAAGATATCTGGGAATATTTATGGTTTATTTGTTGTTTGCCATAACCTGGTAGTTTATTTTATTTCTTTTAATAACACAATTGACATTATAGAGCACTTACTATATCCCAGGCATCACAGCATTTTCTGTGCATTTTTTTCATATATTACAATAATTTTATAAGATTTATTATCATTATTATCCTCACCATTTTACAGCTGAGGGAAAATTTCCAAGTTCACAGGTGAGCCCTCAAAATCCCAACCTTTAACTATGGCTATTATATTCTTTGCGAGTCAGTCACCTTTATGTTACTTTATGTTATGTTATTGACTTTAGCTAATAATTTTCTACTTCATTATCTCTATATAAAATGGAGATAATAAAACACACAAAGGATTATATGTATAGACATGAAAAGTTTCCAATATAATACTTTTGAAATAGTAATATGTGCAATATAATTTTTATTTATGTGAAAATAAAATAGAAAATATTTATTTATATACCTGCATACATATCTATATGAAAAACTACCAAAGGAAATTACCCCTCAGAAGATAAGAAGTGAGTAGGATTAGAGTGAAATTAAAAGATAAATTATTTTTATGATAAACACTTTTTAAAATATTTTCTAACATAAGCATGTTTTTCTTGTTATTAAAAAAATACAAAAAAAATGGAGACCTATGACAGGTTTTCAAGTAAGTTAGAAACCTAAAGATCAGTTAAAATGGTGACTGAATGAATATTGACACTTATCAATACTCTTCTAAATTACCCCTGTACCAAATCTCACATAAATGCAGAGAAGAATTTATCAGTGAAAAATACCAGAATTGTAAAATAAGTTATAGAATTAGTGAGAAATTTGGGGGATCTTCTGAAAGAGGGCAGAATTGGTCCTATGTACAGGAAAGTGACCAGAGACAACCATTACCAAAAATACACCAAAAAAAAAAAGTTTTCTTTTTTCTTTTTTTTTAAGAGCCAGAGTGAATGTAGAGGAGAACCAAGCTCCAGGAGTAAATACCCAGGCAAAGGCGACCATTAAGCAAATGTCAGGGTGACCAATCAGACAGCTACCATCAGAATTTTTGGAATGTAGCCCCTATCTCCCAAGCAAAAGTGTAGGAAGTGTGTACCAAGAGAGGAATAATGAGAATCAGCCCTGCGATAGGAGAGGCCAATCAGTGTTCTGAATAATAACAAACCCAGGAGGGGAAGGGATCCCACATCACCCTGCAAACACTAACAGATCTCCTCTAGCAGCTCTCATTCGAGCATGGCTCTGATAAAAGCAGGAGTTCTCAAACACAGACATGAATGGGAAACCAATGATCCCCAAATATTTAAGGAAAATAAACACCATGAAATAGAGCTATGGTAAAATTCATATGGAAAGATCACTACCCAAAATTATGTTAATTGTAATGAGTATAATTGATATAATCAGAGGGAATTAAGAAGGTTTAAATTTTTAAAAAGAGAAAAATACTACCTCATTAGTAGACATATATCTTCAAGTTGGGCTTATCAAACGGGTAAGAGAGAGGCAAAATTTTAAGTTCTTTGACCTTTCCTATTCTGTATGTGAGAGATAGGAGTGCAAGGAAGACACATGATTGCAAGGACTTCCTTTTTTTTTTTTTTAAA